>NC_047523.1:3178718-3242353 GCF_902827115.2 Pseudochaenichthys georgianus
GTCGGGGATGTCGGAGACGTCGGGGACGTCGGGGATGTCGGGGATGTCGGAGACGTAGGGGACGTCGGGGATGTCGGGAATGTCGGGGATGTCGGGGATGTCGGGGATGTGCTCTGCTTCTTGAATCGAGTGCATTGGAAGGTGGGTGCAGACGTTACAGTAAGCCAGCTGCAGGTTCCCTCGTACAATGCTAAATATTTGCTGCAGTTTAAAATAAGGACTCTGACGTTTGTTGTGCATTTTGGGCAAAAAATATAGAAGTTAAGAATCTGTGTGACATATGGCAGACTCTTAGGGGTTTTCACACACACACACACACACACACACACACACACGCACACACACACACACACACGCACACGCACGCACGCACACACACGCACGCACACGCACACACACGCACGCACGCACACACACACACACACACGCACGCACACACACGCACGCGCACACACACACACACACACACACACACACAGTTACCATCTCCTTCCCTCAACCTGCTGGGCCTGACAACACGTCTCACTCCCCTCACTGGTGTGCTTCACGTATTCACGCTGACACGTTGGTTACTCTGACTAATGTCTTGATCAATGATTGAATGATTCAGTCAATGAAATGTCATACCAGCTCACATCAGAATGTCTACTTTGGTTGAACCAACTTCCCAAAATATTCAATACATTCTTGATAACATTACACAAGACCTTTATTTATCAGTTCATGTTCCGGCACTCGTTTCACAGGCGATATTTGTCCACTTACTGTTGGGGGAGCCGATGTGTCATCAGCGGCGTTGGCAGCTGGATCTGCAGGAAAGAGATGAGAATAGAGGGATGAAGGCATGAGACATTGATGCAGGAAAGAGAGAGAACATGAAAGAGAGAGAAGAAGACGAAACAGGAAGCCTCAACAAAACTTTGGTTGAGTTCTCTTCCTGGGTAGGTCCAACGTACTGATCTCCTCAAAGCCTTTCGTCATGGTGCCATTGTGCACACTCAGCGGCGCTCTGTCTAAGACCATGTCCCCTCAACTCCCTTTATCCCCCCGTTGTCCTGCCTGCTTCCTCCTCTCTCCGTCCTAATGGCTGCCTTCCTGCTGTGCCTATGCTTTGATACACAGAGACACCTGAGCAGGTGAGTGCTGCTGGGGATCAGGTGACCCTACACCTCCCACTCTGGGGGTAGGGTGACATGCTCACGTGGCATTAAAGTGTCCTGGGAGTGTGTGAGGAGGCAGGTGGAGGGGGGGGGGGCTGCTGGGCAGACACCCTCCAGTGGCTTCACTGTCCAGCTGCCATACACATGCACTATAGGTTCATATCTGTTTACCCAGCCCCACATCTGATGTTATGTGACAATTAAAATTAGCTGCTATATGAATTTAGAAAGCTAAACCCAGCCTCCAGACATTTCCTCTGGGGACCAAGCACCGGACCTGGGGGGACAGAGCCTTCTCCGCCGCTGCCCCTCCCTCTGGAGCTCACTCCCCGATCTCACCATGTTCAAATCACAAATCAAAAATCACTTCTTCAGAACTGCTTTTAATCTGTAATTAATGTTGAGTTTTATATATTTTAAGTGTGTTGTTTTAATTATGTTTTTATGAATTGTAACTCTGTTAAATCCAGAAATAAATAAAAAGTATTATTATTGTTATCATTATTGTTGTTATTATTATTATTATTATTCAATACAAGTTTAGCTGAGTTGATTTAAAGCAGTGTAAACTTCCATTTTCAGAGGGACTATTTCTTGAATAGAAAGTAGTTCCTACACAAACTGTTTGTGGATTGTTTCTGTAACAACTTTCTGTAGAGTTTTTAAATTCTGTGAGCAATTCCATTTGCCTCCATTGCAGGGTCGACAGAAATATCAGACCTGGCTGGTGCTGCAGACTGCTGTGGGAGCCATGCTGGTTAAGTGTGCCTTGAATTCTGAATACATCCCCAACAGTGTCCCCAGGAATCCCCCCACACCGTCAGACCCCCTCCCCGTGCTTCACGGTGGAACCACACATGCAGAACCCATGCGCTCACCTCCTCTGCGTCCAACCTGATCTCACCAGAATGCGTGACTCCACCACGACTCCTTAACACCACAATGCGTGGTGGACTCACGAACTTTGTTACATTTGCGTGTCGGCACCACGCAAACAAGCCCAATGTAAAGTGAATGAGGCTCCTTTGTCGTGGTGCACACACGCATTTCTACAACGTCCTTCAGGGAGCTTTTATTCTATAAAACGTTTTTAAAATATACTTTATAGCTTGTAGTAACTCGCGGGAGGCTTCTTTTATTTTATTTGTATTCATAATAATTTTTATTTTTCGTCAGAATGTATTATGTTGCATTAGTTACGATTTTGTGTTCTAAAAAAACAGTGCATTGTGTGTAATACAACTGGGATTTTTATTAAATTAGTTAGTTTTTAAGGAAGGCCAGAGCTTCAGCTGTGTCCAATAGATTGTTCCCTTTAGTTAACGTTTTTTAAAAGAACATTAGGCTATATTCCGATTTGATCATGTCCCCTTTATTGTATTACAGAGAGCAATGTGAGCATCCATTCCCATTGGATAACGGAGGATTTTACACCCGGAAGTAAGTATTCCCCTTACTGTCGATTAATTTTACAGTGCTATCTGCACTACTCATTGACTCAAAAACACCAGCTTATCCTTGTTAATTACACAACATTGATTGGTTTAAATTGTGTGCAATGCTTTTGTATTTTTCCCCTTCGATTCGGAGAAACAAATATGTGTTCAGTCTAGGATGGCCGTAGACACTACACTACCCAGAATCCTCAGCTATCGTTTGGGACTCCACCATGTGCTTTGCTTGACAAACCCTGTGATTTGTCCTCAACCTCTGTGATTGGATGTTGGAGTGGCAGTGCGCGAAGTGTACGCTGAGCGACAAACAGCATTTTGAAATGGAATGAAACCCATCGACGGCACACTATTCAAAACAGGAATCGAACGTCTCCACCCCCCCCCCCCCCCCCCCCCCCTTAGGTCACAGGCTCCTCCAACGGTGCAACACAATAAAACAGATACACAGAAAAAATAGTGCAAGTCAATACAAAAAGAAAATTAGTAAAATAGTAAAAAGTGAAATAGTGCAATAAGAGTCTATACAAGGGATTGGAATATGATATATTAAACAAATCATTTCTAAGTAGCAGCCAGATTAATGCTATGGATGTTATTTCAAAGTTCAGGTGTTTAATAGTTTTATGGCATGTGGGATGAAACTGTCCCTGAGTCTGGTGGTTTTAGTCCGGATGTAAGATAAGATAAGATAAGATGGTACTTTATTGATCCCAATTTGGGACATTGTTGTTGTTGCAGCAGCATAAAAGACAAGGCATTTTACAATAAAACAAAACCACAAATAAACAAGAATAGAAAAAAAAGAAAATAGAAAATATACGTGTTGAAATAAAAAATATACATGTAGATATTATATATGCAAATATACATATTCAGAAATATATGACAATGGAATATGGAATATCACATATTGAACAGATGATATATGTGTACAATGTACAGCGAGGTTGTATTAGAGAAACTATGGAGCAGAGAGTTCTCTTCCAGCCAGAGGTGATTTATTGTACAGAGTTATTGCAGTGGGCAGGAATGTGTTCCTGTATCGGTCCTTGTGACAGCGGAGCTGCAGCAGTCTGTTGGAGAAGGAGCTCCGCTGACTGTCCAGCTGCAGGTGGAGAGGATGGGTGGGTTATCCATCATGGACAACAGCCTGTTCAGTGTCCTCCTCTCCACCACAGCTTCAAAGGGGTCCAGCTTGATGCCGATGACAGACCCAGCTTTCCTGATCACTTTATTGATCCTGCTGGTGTCACCGGCTCTGATGCTGCCCCCCCCCAGCAGACCGCAGCAAAGAAGAGTGCACTGGCCACAACAGACTAGAAGATCTCCAGCATCTTGCTGCACACGTGGAAGGATCTCAGCTTCCTCAGAAAATAGAGTCTGTTCATCCCCTTCTTGTACACAGCGTCAGTATGAGGGCTTTCTTTAAAGTTAACCTGGTATTTTTACTCCACTACATTTATTTTAGTTACTTTACAGATTCTGATTAATGATGTGAAATATAAACAACCCTTAAAGCAGACTTTAGTTACACCTGAGTAAAATTCAGGGAAGGTGATTGTCAAGTGCCAACAATCAGGAGAGATATTTGATTGGAGGACTGGCTTATCTAAAGCCAGTTGAGTAGCACTTGAAATGTTTTGGCTCTATGAAACCTGATGTACTTTATGATTCTGTTTTCTTCAAGGTTGTATTTTGTTGGTCGAACGCACTTATTGTAAGTCGCTTTGGATAAAAGCGTCAGCTAAATGCAATGTAATGTAATGTAATGATTGTTGGTGCTTGAGAAGACTAAATATTTATCTGCAGATCCCTATAAAGTATATACATTACTCGTTATTCTCTACAAATTAATTAGTTAATTAAAAACTGTATATAATTGCTATTTTGGACATCCCTTTTCAAGATTTCAATATTACTCTAAACGTGTAATAACGTGCTTTAACCAGTAGGTGGTTTGGGTTAAAAAGCTGTCAAGTTTACAGTGTTAACAAAATAAAATATACTGCTGTTTCTGGTTTAGTTTACGACGGATATATTTAGTTATTGTTTTGATATTTGTAACACAAAAGCGATGGAAAAACCCCACAGCAACACAGAGAATATTGTCTTAACATGAGTAGTTAATAAAAAAACAATAATATCAAACAAATTATTACTACTAACTTTATTGTGAAATTAAAACAGAACGGTAAAAGAATAGTTTCCGGTCTATTTTGAGGCCAGATCTCTGTAGATAAAGAAAGAACTACAACAGATGTGTACTATTTACAATGCATTCATGTGATGACTTTCAAAGAGTAAAGCAAGCACTGCTGAATAAAGTATGATTTATCTTTTACGAAACGTTTTTTTTCATATGGAATGCAGTTGGAGGTCAACCAATCACAGAGCTTGAGGCAACGCGGAACAATAGCTGAGAATTCTGGGTAGTGTAGTGTCTTCGGCAATCCTAAACTGAACAAATCTTTGTTTCTCCGAATCGAAGGGGAAAATTACAAAAGCATTGCACACAACTTAAACCAATCAATGTTGTGCAATCAACAAGGATAATCTGGTGTTTTTTAGTTGATGAGTCGTGCAGATATCACTGTGACATCAATCGACAGTAAGGATAATACTTACTTCCGGGGTAAAATTCTCCGTTATCCAATGGGAATGGATGCTCACATTGCTCTCCGTAATACAATAAAGGGGACATGATCAAATAGGAATATAATGTTCTTTTAAAAAACGTTAACTAAAGGGAACAATCTATTGGACACAGCTGAAGCTCTGGCCTTCCTTAAAAACTAACTCATTTAATAAAAATCCCAGTTGTATTACACACAATTTAGAACACAAAATCGTAACTAATGCAACATAATACATTCTGACGAAAAATAAAAATTATTATGAATACAAATAAAATAAAAGAAGCCTCCCGCGAGTTACTACAAGCTATAAAGTATATTTTAAAAACGTTTTATAGAATAAAAGCTCCCTGAAGGACGTTGTAGAAATGCGTGTGTGCACCACGACAAAGGAGCCTCATTCACTTTACATTGGGCTTGTTTGCGTGGGGCCGACACGCAATTGTAACAAAGTTCGTGAGTCCACCACGCATTGTGGTGTTAAGGAGTCGTGGTGGAGTCACGCATTCTGGTGAGATCAGGTTGTCTGCGTCTCACAAAGACACGGCGGTCAGAACCCATCGGACCAAAGCACAGATTTCCTCTAGTGTCTAGTGCTTGTGTTTCTGGGCCAACAATTCTCTTCTGCTTGTTGTTCGTCCTCAGGAGTGCACCTTTGCAGCGACTGCACCACGCAGGCCAAAGTTAACACTTTTTTGTTAACTAGATCATTCCATAAGGGGTCCTTCGTAGTTTTGAGGTCTACAGTATTAATCTACAAAGTAGACAAACATTTAAATAAACAAAACCCATCGAATGAGAAGGTGTGTCCACACTTTTGACTCGTATTTTATATACACTTAGCGAGCTTCTTCAGGAATGACTGAAGTTTTTTTATTTCCAATCATCCAATACAATCTGATACAGACTACTTAAAGGGAAATGGAAACACTTTTCAAACTGCTTTCCATGCGACAATATTACCATTAGGAAATGTATTTATCTAGTCTATTTCCAATGTAAACGATCGAGATACGCGAATTTACTTTTTGAAATACGTGCCTAATGACCATGGGCGCTTCCATTGCTCCGAGACTTTTCCAGTGACGTCACTGACTGTGTACGGCTTCCTGGGCCAAAGCTCAATAACAAACAACATGGCGTGCAATGCACCAGTAGTTTACATTACAAGAAAACGGTCGTCGTCAGGAGTTTATTGTATTGCCCCAGGCTGCACAAATGGATTTTATACAAAGAAGGAAGAAGTACATTTCCATAGGATGAGAAGCTGCTCAAAGTCCAGTCTGGATGCCTGGTTCAATACAAAACATTGGATTTGAAGCCAGGATCTGTTCCCACAATATTCGATTTCTCAACGTATGCAGTCGGGAACACCGACCGTCCCAGCACGTCGGCCGCGCAAGACAATGACAGTGTCAACAAACGTGAAGTTCGAGCCACCAAACGAGTTGCTTCAGCTGCCGAGAGAGAGGTAAATATTGCAGCACTACCAGATTACTAGCTCACACATGTATTTACTGACACAGTGTGACCTTATTAATTAACGCAATCGCGTCCAAACTAAATGGTAGCTATTATTATGACGTACAATAGAGAATTGGGGGTGTTCTATAGCTCAACTAATTAAACTGGCATACACACGCTCATCTGTCGAAAACAGCCCTAAAA
Organism: Pseudochaenichthys georgianus; assembly: GCF_902827115.2. Lineage (NCBI taxonomy): Eukaryota > Metazoa > Chordata > Actinopteri > Perciformes > Channichthyidae > Pseudochaenichthys > Pseudochaenichthys georgianus. Next base: position 3,185,634 of record NC_047523.1, read on the forward strand.
AGGCTAGTATTGCTATTGATGGATGGTATTGCAGGACCCAGAGCTCACGGAGCACAGAGCGGACAGCAGATAACGGAATTGCAGTTTTATTGCTTATAGATTATCAGAACATTTCAAAGGGGACACAGCCCCATTGGATATTAACCTATGGATTAACTACATCATCGTTTTTATCGTTGTAATGCCATTGAAGACCAGTTTAGACCAGACAATGAGGAAGGTAAGCCGTTAGCCTGGCGTATGTTAGTACCTAGCGCCACTTGTTTTGATGTACGTTTTTGTGGATAACCTCGCGAGTTTGTATCTTTCAGTGTTGAGGTGGGCACCGTTAGATTCTGTGTCTCCTTGCGATCATAAACGATGTGTTGGATGTGCGGCTAGGATAAGTAATAAGGGAGCTAGGAGTGATTTTCGGTGCAGTAATAGGTTAGCATTTTCGCTCGGGGCTAATTCAGAGGCTCACTGTTAGCATTGTGTTTTTTTAATTTTTTTATTCCGGATCGTATGCCACTCTATTCGACCGAATCGGTTCATAAGCATAGGCCATGGGATGCCTGGTAACTGTAGATGCTTCCACATCAATGTCATCTCCCGACGAATAGTCAAATTCATCGTTCAAAACGTCGATCTCATTGCAAAATTCCTCCATCGCTGCCATATCTGCTACGTTGTGTTGACTTCTGGTGGAGCGAAAACACAGCCAGTGACGTCACCATTTGGGACTCCCCTAATGGCGGCGGCCTGGTCCCGGAATTCCGGCGGATAATTAATTTTCTTTTGGCGAGTAATATCATATACAATAAATATTACGATCAATATCCATTTTAAAATGAATAAACTACCGGAATATTATAACTGTAATTGGTGTTTCCTTTCCCCTTTAAACACAATATGATTATACAAATATATATATTTCATTTATCACCACTGTCTGCAATGCATTATAAAACACAAATAAATAAACAAATACTTCAGAAACAAAACGTTCATGATAAATAATGTGCAGATTGACTTTGGTCGAAAGCGGTGCTGTGTAAAAGCTGCCATCCATCAATACCGTTGTTATTATTACAATGACTTTGTGACATTTGGAGCCCAGCTCAGCGCCTGGTGGACGGCTTCGCAGAGCTCCCTGTCCCCATCACACAGACATACTGGGCAGCAGTGGAGCACTGAGGAAGGCTCCTTTGAAGGTGTTAGTTCTGCACTCTGGCGCTGCAGAAGACTCCTCATCCTGTGCATCCAGGGCCTGACTCCTGCTCAGTGCCAGCAGCAGGGACGGTGCCGCTCAGACGGGCCGGTCTCAGCGGGCTGAGGTTGCAGTGTGAGGGTCTCACAGGTGTCTCCTGGATGTGGACTAGTCTTACTTTGTGCATGTTGCAGTCTTACGCCCAGCTGCCATGTGGAATGTCTGCACTGTTGCTGTTCCTAATGTGCCCCCAACTGAGAGGAAGCTGGCCCCTGATCAGCCTGTTCTGCGGGGTAGAAAGTGGGTGCAGGGCTGGTGGCGGCCCACACTGTTGCCCCTCCGGAGCGCTCCTTTCTGGGAAAGAGCCAGGTAGATGTCGGGGTGAGAGAGGGACGAGTAGGTGTTATAGTGATTCTCCTCCAGGTTCTCCTTTAGCAGGCACTCGTCAGAGAACTTCTCCTGCAAAGAGAAGTCGAAGATACCGTTACTATATCTGCGTGCACGCAGCCCTGTCGTGTATCAGAGTGGGGGAGTCTAGATGGATTCCTATGGAGCAGACTTGGTTCTGCATCACATGGGGAGATGAGTGGTGGGCTACGTACCGCTCCATACGGCAGCCCCTCTGCACTCAAGCAGAGGTACAGGCCGCTCTTCACGCCTCTGACCCCCACCACTCCATGTTTCATCGCAAACACCTTCAGCCAACCTGGAGGAGACGGAGAGATGAGGGGCGGATGCATCACAGAGAGTCTTCACATAAGCACTCAGTCTCAAATATGAATGTATGAACAAGCGGTCTGCCAACACGACAGAGACAGCAGCTTCTAACAGCTGTCACTTTGCACACGGCACTGGTGACTCACAATGCTCCGTGGGTTTGTGGACCCCTCCGACAGCGCCACTGGGCAGAATCTGGACATGGTAGCCAATCCCAACACGGCAGTAGAGCAGCTGCTGTTTGACCCCTCCTCTCATTGGATGAGGGCCAGCACCTGTGTACAGCAGGTGACTGGTTACATCACATACTGTGTGGCTTCTTCCAGGAGGAGTGGTTCCCTTTTGACAAAGAGTCTGTACTTGTTATTATTATGTTTGAGGGAATCCCTTCAGCTCCAGGCAGCTGCACACTAAGTGCTGCAGCTGCTTCGAGTACGGCAACAACACTCACGTTCTGCTATTGTCATCATTCTAGAATCTGGAACATCCTGGCTGGGAGAGTTCTGGTTCTAGTTCTGAAGTCCAGCTCAGGCTAGCATTAGCATGATAGCCTGAGCTGGACAGACCAAGAGAGTATCTTCATATTTACAGTCTTCTTTTAGTGGCACTCTTCAGTGTGCACAGTGTTGCTGATGAAGCCAAAGCCCAGACTGAACCCTACACATAGCGGCTTCATCTAATTCCCAGAATGCATTCTTATAAAGAATCAGTTAATGAAGCAAAATGTGTCAACATGTTATCAACACAAACATGTGTGCGTCAGAGTGTTGTCACAGTTCCATCAAAGAAGCTGTCACGGTGCTGATGTGTACTGGGTGTTGAGCACATTTACTACATCATTTACTTGTACATTTTACGTACTTCTACCCCACTGGAATTCAGAGTTAAATATTGTACTTTTACTTCACTAAATGTATGTAGTACCTTAAGTTACTTTGCAGATATAGATGAATAATAACCAATATGATCAACACTTAAATAAGATAAGTACGATTGTGAAATGGACCAATTTGAAGAATGAGTACTTTTACTTTTGGTACTTTAAGTATATTTCCATGCCAATACTTTTGCACTTTTACTTGAGTATCCTTTTGAATGCAGGACTTTTACTTGTAACAGAGTATTACTACATTGTGGTACTTCTACTTTTACTTAAGATCTTCCAGCTCACACGGGTAATCGCCTTTTAGCACATCAAGATAACTTCTGATGAATGATGATTTCCCTCCTAAACTAAAGCTAAGAGTTTCTCAGGTGACTCTTACCTTTCCCTTTCAGCAGGGTGTCCCTCATGTGCAGCCTCCACAGGCCTCGGAGGCGGGTGCTGGGGTCCTCAGGTGAGCCCGCCACTTCCTGTTTCTTTGCGCCCACACCGAACATGAGGAGCAGCTGGAAGCCGGGCAGCAGCATCAGCAAGGAGACACTCATATTGAAACACATCAGACAGACGGACCGAGCCACTCTGTCCTACACGCGGGGGGGGGGGGGGGGGGGGGTAGTCCTGGGTTAGTGTCTGTCTCACAGCTCCAGGTCAGCCTCCTCTTCCTCTCCTGTTTAACTCTGAAGACACTTGAGCTGCACTGCCGTCTCTGCTCATTCCCTCCACACACACTTCCTGCTTTTATCTCCTCACCGCCTCTTCCTACCCTCAGCCACTGACTGGCAGTGACACAGTGAGATACTCACCTTTATCACTGCCATATCAGAAATCCTGCTCGCAGCAGCCGTAACATGTGATGTTGCACAGAGCAGCTGGTATTTCACTAACACCACATCTCTGCCTGAACGTTATAGCTTTGCTTGAACCACTTAAGGATGGAGGAAAGTTCAGTCACGTAAACGTATGCCCAATCGTAGCCTGCGTACATGAACATGTTTACATGTTTCTATGTTGCCCAATCAGGCCTCTGACGGCGAAGAGACATGCAAACTGTTTGTCCCGTATCCCAATCGCTGAGATAGCAGAGCACAGAGCTGATAGAGGGGGCAGCAGGAAGAAGTGCACTCACGACTCACACACTTACCAGCTCAAGATGAAAAGGTGGACTCAACGTAGTCACAGGTTCCTAGCCGTACGATCACACCACGTGGCCGAAGATACTGCCCTGTCTGTGGATTCTGATCACACAGATTCATGTTGACTGTGTGCAGTCCTGAGACCTGGACATGAATCAGCTTTCTACCGTGTCGTCTCGTGTCCAAGTCAATGGTTTTCAGCCTGACATAAGGGCTGTGGTTAACGCAAGCTTTTCCTGTTCTGTTATACGACATACAACATGTCAGTAAACACCCCACTGGTGAGTGGCAGAAGCCTCCTTGGGTCATCAAATCAAAAGTGTCCGCACATCCTCACGTGGCAACATTAGCCGTCTTTAGATTGGCCGTGGCTCGGCCCGATCGCACTTCCTAACAACATGGCAAGACCCTCGACCCCACAATGCTCCCATACGCTTTGACTGTATGTAAATGGCTTTGGATTAAAAAGTCAGTTAAATAATGGAAGTAAAACATAATAATAAATATCTTAATAATATTACTTCTGGAGATTTCATTTATGCCTTAACATCATAAAGTGGTGTTAATATGCAGAGATGATCCTGCTGAACAGAAGGTGTATACATGTGTGTACGGGACAGCCCTCTCTCTGTTAATGGAGGGAGCCCCTGCTAGCTTACCTCCAGCACCCGTCACCACGGCACCACTCTAACGCTCAGGACCGTGAGTTCTCCCACCGCTCACTGGCAGAGCATGTTCAGCACGGAGCTGGCTCTGTGCTCTCCTGTCATGTTGAGAGGAGAGGGTTACATACCTTTATCAAATGTATTTCTGGCGTAAAGTCATACTGCATCAGGGAACAGTATACACCTGTGCAGGGCACATGCAAGGTGCTTGTGCACTTTGTGGTAGCTGTTCATTGATCTGCCACGCCTGAATGGAGTGTTATTATCTGCCCTGATTCGAGTCAGAGGAGAAAACAGTCTGTTTTCTAGACTGCTCAAAACAATGTAATGAATACTTTTGAATGGAGTGTAAAATCAAGTGTTAAGTAGCAGAGGGTGTTGTTCATCAGTTTCAGCTGCTTTGGTGGTAATGAAATGAACAACAGGTGCACACGAGGGGCAACAATAAGACGACCCCAACAGGAATGCTGTTCCAGGTGGAGGCCACCGACATCTTTGCCCTCCTAATGATTTCTGACAGTTTTTCATTAGTTTTTCATTTGGCTGGGTCAGTGTCACTGCTGCAGCACGAGGGTCAGTGTAACTGCTGCAGCATGAGGGTCAGTGTAACTGCTGCAGCATGAGGGTCAGTGTCACTGCTGCAGCACGAGGGTCAGTGTCACTGCTGTAGCATGAGGGTCAGTGTCACTGCTGCAGCACGAGGGTCAGTGTAACTGCTGCAGCACGAGGGTCAGTGTCACTGCTGCAGCACGAGGGTCAGTGTAACTGCTGCAGCACGAGGGTCAGTGTCACTGCTGTAGCATGAGGGTCAGTGTCACTGCTGCAGCACGAGGGTCAGTGTCACTGCTGTAGCATGAGGGTCAGTGTAACTGCTGCAGCATGAGGGTCAGTGTCACTGCTGTAGCATGAGGGTCAGTGTCACTGCTGCAGCATGAGGGTCAGTGTCACTGCTGTAGCATGAGGGTCAGTGTAACTGCTGCAGCATGAGGGTCAGTGTCACTGCTGTAGCACGAGGGTCAGTGTCACTGCTGCAGCACGAGGGTCAGTGTCACTGCTGCAGCACGAGGGTCAGTGTCACTGCTGCAGCACGAGGGTCAGTGTCACTGCTGCAGCATGAGGGTCAGTGTAACTGCTGTAGCACGAGGGTCAGTGTCACTGCTGTAGCACGAGGGTCAGTGTCACTGCTGCAGCACGAGGGTCAGTGTAACTGCTGCAGCACGAGGGTCAGTGTCACTGCTGCAGCATGAGGCGACCCCTACACCACACGCAGGTGGGCTGTAGCATGAGGCGAGCCCCGGACCACACGCAGGTGGGCTGTAGCATGAGGCGATCCCCGGACCACACGCAGGTGGGCCAGGCAGTCAGCTCCTCCAGCACGGAGCATCCATACGTGCCGCTGCCAGAAGGTTGCTGTGTCTCTCCAGCACAGTCTCAAGAGCATGGAGGAGGTTCCAGGAGACAGGCAGGTACTCAAGGAAGGCTTCTCAATGATCTAATGTCCCCTCCTCGGCTCCTCGGCTCCTCGACTCCTCGGTCCTCCGGTAGTGACCCGGAAATGGATTTCAGCGCGCCATGTTGAAGGACATCCCATTTCTCTAAATGGTGGTTTATATGGTTTATATCCAGTCTCTGATTGTGTTACGTTATTATGAGAGTGCTCTCATACTTGTTTGATCCTGAAATTGTATAAATATGTGTGTGTGTGTGTGTGTGTGTGTGTGTGTGTGTAGCCTGTTATTGTCTCATGACACCGCTCTGTGAATGAATCAAAGTAAATAAGTGGTCATGAACACATGTGTCCATCAGACAGAGGGCTGCTGTGCCTCCTGTCATCATTAATGGACGTCTCTTTAAAATGACCGCTCAGAGGAGACGAGTTCTCATTTCTCTCACCGCCTGCTGCTTCCCCTCCTCTCTCCTCGGCTCCCCTCCTTTCTCCTCAGTTCCCCTCCTCTCTCCTCAGTTCCCCTCCTCTCTCCTCGGCTCCCCTCCTCTCTCCTCAGTCCTCCGCTCGCATCTCCTGTGGGCGGGACTAAGACACGAGGATAGGAGTCGAGGAGGGGAAATTAGAGAATTGAGAAGCCTTCAAGGGCTGCGTCTCACTTCGGTTATTTTTCATTTCCTCGCTCCTCGCTCCTCGGTATCACTGGAAGTTGTCTGCGTCATCTTGAGTAGCATCCCAGTTATTATTTGTGCCGGAGGAGCGAGGAGCGATAATCGAGGAACCACCAGACCATCCTCCGGTGAAATCCTCAGCCACTCGCCCCGCCCCCTTACTGTGTATCGCTCACTGATTGGACGATGCAGCGCATGCACTGATCTGATGCTTCTTGACCACAGGCTGCATCTCACTTCGGTTAAATTAAATGCTACTCACTTGCGTCGTTTCCCTGCGTCTAGTCCCTCCCACCAGGGAAGCAAGGAGAGACGCAAGGAAACCACGAGAAGCAGGACATGAGTTTCAAACCCAGTTAGATTTACATTCATTGGATTGCACACTTTGTGCGTTTGTGTGGATATGTAGCACATTAACATTTTAATAGCACTTAATGACTGAATGGAAATGACAATAAATGAAAATGTAAAACGAAAAAAGCGATCATGAAAACGTTTCCAAAAAATGAATAAAATGATTTTTGACCACGTTGTTGTTCAGATATATCACATGTTTGTAACTAAATGAAACATGAATTGAAACAAAGCACGGTATAAACTGAGGAGTGAGTCCCGTGAGGTTCATGTGTTTTCTTCACTCCGCTGGGAAACTGCTCTCACAAGCATCAGATCAGTGCATGCAGGCCCGGTTCCAGAACAAAATGACTAAGGGTGCATCTGAGATTAGAGAGGGTGCAGTGGTAAAGTGCTATTTTTATAAGTGGGGAGTGTACCTAACACCCTCTATGGGGGTCCTCACCTCCTCTGGGGGGGTCTGGGGGCATGCTCCCGGGAAGATTTTTTTTTAAATATTGAAGTTAAAACCATCAATCTGGTGCACTTTGAGAGCAACATTAAGAGATCTATGTGCTCTTTGCTTGATTCATGCCTCCCATTCCTTATCACGTAGCCTATAAGAGCATGGCGCCAGTTGTTGTAGCCAGTTGTGGTGAAGGCATCTGACTTACTTGAACCGAAATGTCTGCATGCATAGCAGAAGATGGCATCTTTTTTACATGAATATTCCAGCCAATCTCTGTTTTGAAACCATGAGCTGCAAAATGAGCGCCTTACCCCACTGGACAGGCGAGTTGGGTACTTTTTTAAATATACCTGGGCAGGCTCTATTTTGCAGAGGTCCTCTGGCACTTGCAGGCCGCCGAGGGGTGGCGGTGTTTGGGGTAACGAAGACGGCTGTGGCTGCTCCGCCTCTGTGGGCGAGGCGGGAAAAGCCGGCGAGTCGGGCAGGAGGACGTTAGTGTCCACGACAGTAACGTAATGTCCCCGTGATCTGAACAGTTATTACCTGCAGTAGATGCAGTGTATGCTGGTGAATGTGCAGCGGCACAGGTCACACGCACCTGACATAATAACGTTTAAATTGATCAAATAAATGCAGCAGACAATGCTATTCAACCACAATTACAATTTATTTTATTTCAACTATATTCTTCTTCTTCTTCTTATTATTATTATTATTATTATTATTATTATTATTATTATTACTACTATTGTTAGTAATAGTAGGCAACATTTAATATTTTTCACTTTTAATTATTTATTTTTTTACTTTTAATTTTTCAAATGAGGGTGCATAACGACTCAACTGAGGGTGCAATGCACCCTTATGCACCCCCGTAGAACCGGGCCTGAGTGCATGCGCTGCATCGTCCAATCAGTGAGCGATACACAGTAAGGGGGCGGGGCGAGTGGCTGAGGATTTCACCGGAGGATGGTCTGGTGGTTCCTCCATTATCGCTCCTCGCTCCTCGCTCATCCGGCAAAAATAAGGCCATTGGGACGCTACTCAAGATGGCGCAGACAAATCAACTTCCGGTGATACAGAGACCGAGGAGCGAGGAAATGAAAAATAACCGAAGTGAGACGCACCCATAGGCTGTTCTTGACATGAGAGCAGTTTACCAGCGCAGTGAAGAAAACACATAAACTCACGGGACTCACTCCTCAGTTTATACCATGTTTTGTTTCAATTAATGTTTCATTTAGTTACAAACATGTGATACATCTGAACAACAAAGTGGTCAAAAATCATTTTATTCATTTATTGGAAACATTTTCAGGATCGCTTTTTTCGTTTTACATTTTCATTTATTGTCATTTCCATTCAGTCATTAAGTGCTATTTAAAATGTTAATTTGTTCATCTATACATTTTAAGAATGGCGTTTATCTTTTTTGAGAATGAGTTCTTATTTTATTTAATATATTTGGGTCTACAACAGATGATACAAATGTTTGTGTCGGTAAATGTGTGGCGGGGGTGTTTGTGAAAATAATGGGGACAGAGCGAGATGGGTCTGACTCTGGATCATGGTGGATGCAGACCGCAGGCAGTTCCTATAAGGGGAGGATCCTATAGGGGGCGTTTCCTAAACGGTTATGAGCCACGTGTTTACTTGAGAGTTCCTAGCCATTACCCTCTCGACAACAAATACATTATTATTATTAACAGACAGAACAGACGTGACTGTCTGTTCTGTCTGTTAATAATAATAATGTATTTGTTGTCGAGAGGGTAATGGCGTAGCTCGTTTTAATCATACTTATGTTTGAGTCCTGCATCCTCCACCACGGCACAGTGCTGCAGATGTGTTCCTATAAACAGACCAATGCTGAAGTTATGGAACGCTGCGGGGGAAAGGAGTTACGCCTTCCTCACCAGCTCTCTCCTTCCGCTGCCATCGGACACAATGGGCTGATGTCTTTATACTTGAGTAATTTGTGCATACAAATATCGTGTTTCTAGGCTTTACATGTTATACAAAATAAACGTTTATACTTCTCTCATATATTTGTCCTTTTTTCCACAGTGCTAACTGCTCTTTGTACAGCCCAGATGCTGATGAAGATCGTATGGTCTGATTCTATTACACTGTTGGAAATTAAATAACCTTGTATTTTAATGTTTCAGAGAGCAATGATTTTTAATAGCAATCATTGATGTAAGATTCAGAAAACTGTCTTGCCTGCCACATTTTGAAGGGACACATCATCCGCCTAGACAAGTACACATAACAGATACAGGTCAAGCTGTTCACTTAACCACTTGTACCGGGCAGATATGTAACTGTGCTAAAGGACGACTATTACTACTCTAACACAGAATAACAGACAACAGGAGTCACAGAACAGGCACACATGTTGCACTGTCATACACGGGAGCGTACCTCCAGTCAGCCCTATGTTCCCTCAAAACTATCTGTACCCCTAGCCCCAAGCCTAACCCTAATGAACCCCATAAGGGACACTGATCTGCGTCTCTTGTTTTAACACATTGGAGTGGTCTAAGTGAGGGATTGTAATATGCGTGTATGTGTTTTAGTTCTGAAATCTTCCTTAAAACACTTCCTGTTCAGAGCAAACTCTGGCCCTTCTGTATAACTGTATAGCCGATTCTAAAAACGCCTTCTAAATCCTACATAAGTGTTCAGAACAAGAGCAAGGAGACACTTGAGTCCTACTACTGCTGAATCCCACATCAACTGCTTCCTTTATAGCATCAATGAGTTCCTATAACAATACTTATAGTGTTATAAGCTGATTATAATACATTATAACTAAGTATGATACATAGCCAGTATTACCGCTTCATTTATTATGCTCTAATTCTTCCTTTGAATAAGATGAAGGTTTAAGGGGAATTTGTGTTATGCAATTATCTTATGTGTGTTGATGTAACTTCCTTTATATGCGTTGATGAAAAACACAGCTTTTCTCTCCTCATAAACAGTATGTGTTTATTAAAGCCATGTGGTGTACGGTACAGTATTTCCCTTATGTATAGGCCCAACTCATCCAAAGCCAAGTTACTCATCTTAACCCTGGACTGTTTGGTCTGGAAAGAGGCACACCATTGAAAACGATCAGTTCTCACTGGAGATTATGAGACAGGGTTTAAAATGCTATATATTTGTATCTCACAGAGAAGCACTTCATTGGTTGGTTGAAGCGTATTATGGACCAATCACCCAACACCAGGGGACTGGAAGCTATTGCCTAAACTATTTCTCAATTGATTCGGAAAATACCTTGATTTGAAACAGGGATTCCTTCTTTCTATCAATGTGTCAGTCAAGACGGGCGAGCTGCAGAAAGCAGGCGGTGGAACACGAGAGGAACCAGACCGCTTGGGGATCTCAGTATATAACGGATCTTAGAGGAAATTCATTCATGTATCAACATTGGATTGACTCAGGTATCATTTGCATTAAAGATATGCCATAAGCTTCAGGACAAAAGGAATTGAGTAAGTGAATTATTCATTATTAGAAAGGCAATCCCTACACAATGGCTCCTGCTTCTAAATAATAGAAGCACAACCCAAAGATTACATTGACAATGTACACGTGGCTCTGACAGGATGTACTTGTAGAACAATATAAGCAGACCTCATCCAGCTGACAACCAATCAGAAACAGACTTCATGAGGGGGCCTGAGGGCCGACGTCCTCTAGTGGTCCCTGTGCTCACTGCCCGGCACCGTGGAGCTCGATTGGCGTTTGCCATAGAACACCAGAATTGGCAGGTCGGCCTGTGGCGCCCTGTGCTTTCACAGACGAGAGCCGGTTCCCCCTGAGCACATCAGACATGAAAGGGTCCGGAGAAGCCGTGGAGAATGTTTTGCTGCCTGTAACATCGTGCAGCATGACCGCTTTGGTGGTGGTTTAGTGATGGTCTGGGGAGGCACAGCCATGGAGGGACGCAGAGACCTCCACAGGCTGAGACCAGCACCCTGACTGCCATTAGGTATCGGGATCAAGTCCTATGATGTCCTGATGAACAGAAACACAAGCAGCCCGCTGGACTCAGATCTCCAGACGCCCGATCACTGCTCCGCTGCTCCGATACCAGTCCAGACTGCGGCTGTTTGTCGATACCATAGGCCGATGGTTGATACATGTCGTCTTCTTCGAGGCTACGTGGTTCTGCAGCGCCCCCATCGTCAGTAAATGGAAGTATTACAAAGAACCCTGTTTAATGCAGTTATTTCACAAGTTTAGTAATATACACAGCTCAGAAAAGGTCACCTAAATGGTGGATACGGCCCTGCCTCAGACGGTCCAGGAGCTCAGTGATGCCCTGGTCCAGGTCTGGGAGGAGATCCCTCCGGGTACGATGAATACACAGTACGGAGTAACATTTTGAGTTGCTGAACAAATGTACTAGTCGGCCGCATTATTTTTCCACTTTGGTTTTCAGGTGTTTTTGAATTCAGCCCTCTGTCGGTTAATCAAACAATGTGGCTTTGGTTCCAACACATTACCCAGCCCTGGATATCTACACCAGTACAGATATCCATGATCCATTCCCCACTGAGATCTGATGTCTTCCAAGTGTTCCTTAAAAGATGTTGAGCATGTTATTTAGCCTCGACGCCCTCTGCCACCCCCCCATTAAAGAACCACTGCAGCAGAGGATGTGCACGTCCGAGATGAGCCACACGTCGTCGTCACCACTCAAAATACTTTAACTTAAGGTTGTAATGAATATTTTAATATACATTTGTTATTTTTTACAGTGGAACTTCTGTTTGTTTTGTTATTTAGGTTGTGCATTGTTTTAAAGTTGGGTAGCGATAGCCACCATCACACCAAGCGCTGCAACAGCAAAGCCTTTGAGAGTCTTCAACTGGGCAAGACTGTTGTTCATGAATTCAAATATGAGTTTGTATCAGGAAACATTACATTTGAAAATGTTACGTCAACAATTCATTAACAACAGGGTTAAAGGAGAACTGCAACAATGTTACACATCAGTGTGTCGACAGGCATTCAGGAGCACAAGTTGCACTGTGGGTAATGTAGGCACCAGGTTTTAACAAGGAAGAAGAATGTGTCAAACAGGAGATATCTCTGATGACGCTGCAACACTTGGGATTTGTACAAAAGGACGTTGGTGTGATCAAGATTGGAGGTGCTCCACAGGATGTCTCCTTCACAGACTCATCCTGTGACGGACACTCTGATAGCATGCTGTCTCAATCAGCAGTGGCTCACAGAACACTAGTATCTGAAATGAGTCACATGTCAGTCCTCAATAGAAACATTTGTTTATTTATTAATACTTGTTGTACTTGGTCATTAAGACATGAGGAGGCACATAAGAACAGATTAGGAGATGATTGATGTGTAAGGCTGCTCTAGGCTGCTCATCTCAGAATAACATCCAAGGACTTTAGTCCAACACTCTACAAGATGACATCGGCAAGAACCCAGTGTGTGTAGCACTGGGTGTGTAGCCTAGTGTGTGTTGCCTAGTGTGTGTAGCCTAGTGTGTGTAGCCTAGTGTGTGTTGCCTAGTGTGTGTAGCCTAGTGTGTGTTGCCTAGTGTGTGTTGCCTAGTGTGTGTTGCCTAGTGTGTGTAGCCTAGTGTGTGTAGCCTAGTGTGTGTAGCCTAGTGTGTGTAGCCTAGTGTGTGTTGCACAGTGTGTGTAGCCTAGTGGGTGTAGCCTAGTGTGTGTAGCCTAGTGGGTGTAGCCTAGTGTGTGTAGCCTAGTGTGTGTTGCACAGTGGGTGTAGCCTAGTGGGTGTAGCCTAGTGTGTGTTGCCTAGTGTGTGTAGCCTAGTGGGTGTAGCCTAGTGGGTGTAGCCTAGTGGGTGTAGCCTAGTGTGTGTAGCCTAGTGTGTGTAGCCTAGTGTGTGTAGCCTAGTGTGTGTAGCCTAGTGTGTGTAGCCTAGTGTGTGTTGCCTAGTGTGTGTTGCCTAGTGTGTGTTGCCTAGTGTGTGTTGCCTAGTGTGTGTTGCCTAGTGTGTGTTGCCTAGTGTGTGTTGCCTAGTGTGTGTAGCCTAGTGTGTGTTGCCTAGTGTGTGTTGCCTAGTGTGTGTTGCCTAGTGTGTGTAGCCTAGTGTGTGTTGCCTAGTGTGTGTAGCCTAGTGTGTGTTGCCTAGTGTGTGTTGCCTAGTGTGTGTTGCCTAGAATTAGCACAGGCTTTTGAATGTGAGTGTTAAGTGTTGTCTTTCAACTGCATCAGGACTGAAGAAGAGAAACGAGGCAAACAGTGGAACGTCTAGCTCTCGTACCGAAGTCACGTAGATCACGTGTTGGTTCAGGACCAGTGGGACCAGCTCTAAGAAGCCCCTTTCGCTCGCAGCTTGGACAGCAGCATCTCGTTCTTCCGACACTCCTGGTGACAAGTGCAAGAGCAAGATCATCATCATCATCATCATCATCATCATCATCATCATCATCATCATCATCATCATCATCATCATCATCATCATCATCTCTATAACCTCCTGTTCTTCATACTTAGACAGTTGTTTTTCATGCATTATGATCTCTATGTGCATACAGTGGGAGTACCACTTGTCAACGTCCTTTAAAGAGGCCCTATTCTGCTTTGGGGTGTCTCCTCTCCAGTCGTGTGCTAGATAGGTGTCCGTGCATGTCAATGGTCTGCAAAGGCCAACATCTCTGTGTTCAGGACACTCTTGTTCTGGATCTATAATAACTAATAACTAATAACAGGCCAAAATGCACTAATATGCAGGCTTGTTATATGGTAATGGTGTTAATAATATGACTATAGTCCTTATGTTCAATAATATATGTTATATTTGTGTAAACCCGGCTCATATCGCTGAGGGTGCTAACCATTGCTTAACATAGCCTTAAAGTATGCTAAGTGTTCTTGGCAGTGGACAGTCGGCCTCACGCCGTATCCAGTGGAACCGAAGCAGCAGCAGCTGAGAGCTCGTGTCCTTCTCACCTCTTTAAAGTCCTTGACTGTTTTGAAGTAGAGCCTCTGCTTGTCAAGCAGCTCCAGGTACTCGTCGTTCAGCTGATCTCTCCTCATTTTGTTTTCCTGCTTCTTCTTCTCCATCTGGACGAGCAGAGGAAGCACGCGTCACAAGAGGTACTGCCGCAGCTCGTGTGCTTGTGTGCTAACAAGGGTTCTCTGCTTGTTCTGAACCACAATGCTGCCACGTCATGTTCCTTACTGTCAGCATTTACCTTGGTGAGTCCATTCTTATCACAATCATAGAAATAAAAGAACATTAAGAAAACTAATTGAAACCCAAGTTGTACGGGGCCAAAGGACCCTTCAGAGAGCTCTACCTTGATGCGATTCTGTTTGATCCCCTCCACTATCTGCTCCATCTGTCGGAGGAACTGCTCCTTGGCGGCTGAAGACGCCATGGCCCTGAACAACAGCACAGCAGGTTACAGCGCTCCCCCTCACACCCTCACACCACTCACACACACACATTCACCAGAGACCTATATTCATACTTACTGGTGGAAGTTGTCGTGGATAGAATTCAGCAGATTCACCTTCAGGAATAAAGCGTTCATATTACGCACACATCATCTGGTGAACTCATAGCACCAGTTGGACGAGAAGCACGCCATTGGAAATGATTTCAACAATGAGGGTGCTTACCTCCTTCTCCAGATACACCTTCTTGTCGTCCAGCGTGTTGTACAGTGTGAAGAACTGCTTCGTCTCTTTGTGAGTTGCAGAAACTGAGAGGAACAAAATAAATGGCATGTGTTGCCTTTGTGTGGGTTCTGCACTGCTTTGGGAGGAGGAGGAGGAGGAGGAGGAGGAGGAGGAGGAGGAGGAGGAGGAGGGGGAGGGGGAGGGGGAGGGGGAGGGGGAGGGGGGGTAGGAGGAGGAACCCACCCTGGCTGTAGAGTTCGATGAACCTCTTCTGGTACTGGGTGAGCTCCGCCCGGCTCGGCACCTCATCAATGTTCCTCTGCAGGATGGCGATCTCACGGTTCCTGCGAGCCTGAACACAGTCAGCCCGTCTCAGTAGTGCCTCACGGCCCACAGCCCACGGCCCACAGCCCACAGTCAGCCCGTCTCAGTAGTGCCTCACGGCCCACAGCCCACGGCCCACAGCCCACAGTCAGCCCGTCTCAGTAGTGCCCCACGGCCCAGAGCCCACAGTCAGCCCGTCTCAGTAGTGCCCCACGGCCCAGAGCCCACAGTCAGCCCGTCTCAGTAGTGCCTCACAGCCCACAGTCCACGGCCCACAGCCCACAGTCAGCCCGTCTCAGTAGTGCCTCACGGCCCACAGCCCACGGCCCACGGCCCACAGCCCACAGTCAGCCCGTCTCAGTAGTGCCCCACGGCCCAGAGCCCACAGTCAGCCCGTCTCAGTAGTGCCTCACGGCCCACAGCCCACGGCCCACAGCCCACAGTCAGCCCGTCTCAGTAGTGCCTCACGGCCCAAGGCCCACAGCCCACAGTCCACGGCCCACAGTCAGCCCGTCTCAGTAGTGCCTCACAGCCCACAGTCAGCCCGTCTCAGTAGTGCCTCACGGCCCAAGGCCCCTAGCCCACGGCCCACAGCCCACAGTCCACAGTCCACGGCCCACAGTCAGCCCGTCTCAGTAGTGCCTCACAGCCCACGGCCCACAGTCAGCCCGTCTCAGTAGTGCCTCACGGCCCACAGCCCACAGTCAGCCCGTCTCAGTAGTGTCTCACAGCCCACGGCCCACAGCCCACAGTCAGCCCGTCTCAGTAGTGCCTCACAGCCCACAGTCAGCCCGTCTCAGTAGTGCCTCACGGCCCACAGCCCACAGTCAGCCCGTTTCAGTAGTGCCTCACAGCCCACGGCCCACAGTCAGCCCGTCTCAGTAGTGCCCCACGGCCCAGAGCCCACAGTCAGCCCGTCTCAGTAGGGCCTCACAGCCCACAGCCCACGGCCCAGAGCCCACAGTCAGCCCGTCTCAGTAGGGCCTCACGGCCCACAGCTCAGAGCGTTCGCACTCTGGCAGCTCAACCAGAAACTGTCAGAGTCACATTGCATGTGCCACCTGTCTGTGAATGTTTGAAGCGAATGCACCCGCATGTCTTGTTGTTAATGCCTCCTGCAGCACCTTGGAATTGCTTTTAGCCATGAAAGGTGCTTAACAAGTCAAATGTATTATTATTACTGAAATTATCTGAAAAGCCTTTGACTCAGTATAGTTAGCAGAAATAAGTAAAAGAAACAAACTAATACAGAATGCATTGACTATGTGTACCAGCGTCTCATATATCCTGTGTGTATCCAGTGATGTGACACGTGAGGCACCATGTGCTGTGCTTTGCTCACCCGGACCCCGCCCTGCTGCCACACATCTCAGGGGTTATTCTGCTCCAGAAAGCCCCAACATGTGCTAATGGAATGCTAAATCCCAGCATTAGGATACTGCTGGGTTGTCATAACAATGCCTCGTTGTATTTGATGGTCATATGGCTTTGCTGGTACATTTTAAATCTGCTAAATAACTGTAGCTATTAATGGAGTTAATTCAGAATACACTGCTTTCCTCTCAAGTGTAGCAGATGAGGAACATGGTGAAGCATGAGGTGGTGATAATACATGAAGGCTCTGGGGCTTAAGTACAATACATGCCTGAATGGACTCTTACTTACTTTGCAACACAACATAATGTGCTAATTTAAATACACCTGCTGCAGGTCTGCGTCATGCCGATGAGCTTTCCCACCAAGACGAGATGACAACTCTGCTGTCGACTCAATGATCTGCATTGTAACTATAATGATCAGGGATACCGTAGAGAAGCCTACTCTCAATGTGTCTGAGTCTTATCTGCAGTCTGTTGTCTGCTGCTTCGACCTCGTGCGTCCAGTTCCTTCTTATCTCGTGTTCTGCTACATGTGAAGAAGTTACCATGAGCAGACGGATCTTCTGGAGCTTCTCTCTGTCTGTGTTGTACTGTTTGTCTATCAGCTGGTTCCTCTCCTGACAAAAGACACAGCGTGCAAACTGTGTTATTATGATATCCTCTTAGAAAGGATGTGTTTTATAGTGTGTCAAATATGCTGTGCTGCATAGTGAATATAGGACATTACCTTCTCCTCGTCCGTATCCTGCCCCGACGCCATCTTCAAGTCTCCGATGTTCTGCTGTAGACGGGCCATCTCTTCCTGGACACACATCCATCATCATTTAACAGTCGAACCTGGCTTGTTGCCGTGCGAACACCCAGCAGCAGCGTGCTGAAGAACTCACTCTGCAGTGTGTGCGGAACTCCTGCTCCTGCTGCTTCAGGTTCTCATTCATGGTCACCAAAGCCCTGAGCTTCTCCAGAGAGCTGTGAGCGGAACAAAGCGTATTACATGGACCGTCCCTTTAATCCAAGGGCAGCAGCCCCCCTTCAGCAGCCTGTGTGTACGTATACTGCTCGCTGAGCATACGTTTGACATGTGGAAGGATGCATCCAATCCTAAAACACTTTGGAAAGAGATTTGGGATTTCACTGACACCAAATTCACGACTTCACAGTCAGCAGACATGCATTATAATGTCATGAACATCTAACATGTCGGTGTCGTGTCTGCATAAGCACGTGATTTCATGTAAAGCATCCTCACTGCTAACTAGACATTCTAGACTCCCCACTCCCTCTCAGCAGGTACCAGATAGTACCCACGCATTGAGGGTCCTTTCTTTAAAGGTCCCGTCATGTGTGAATGAGCCGGGATGAACATTAGACTCCCCTATCTGAGCGACAAGAGGTCAGCAGTGTGACATAGTGTACCCGTCCTTCATGCGGCCACAGGAGGCCAGTCACAGCAACACAAGATATAGCTTATTGTCCCATGCTCAACATGAAAGGGTTTCTGCATCATGTTGACGTTTGAATGTCTTCATTGCATCTGTGCTCAGTGATAATGATGATGAGCGTTTGACTCCTCATACTGGGCTGTGCTCCTACTGGTGCCAGAAGCACAGCCACTGGTTTGTATTAGCCTACCACACGCCAGATATCCGACGTGTGTATTAAACCTCACTTACAGTCTCCACTAAATCTTCTTTGAAATGTTTCTTTCCTGAGGCTCAAGTTCCTAAAGAGATGAACAGACAGGAGGAGGAAATGTCACAGAGGCCATGAGGACCAATGACAAAGCAGTCAGAGATAGTGTGTGTGACTCGCCTGCTGTCGGCCTGCTCCTCCAGCTCAGCCAAGCTCTCCAGCTCTCTGTCCAGCGTCTCGGAGCACTCTGTAGCCTGGGACCATACAAGCACACCGGTTATTTCTTTACAACCCCCCCGATCATCAGTAGTGTGGTCAGTGATACTCCTAATGTCTATCAAAAGGCTCTGGAAGCCCCTTCTCGTGTGTTCTTACAGACACTCTGTGCCGTCGGCTCCTTCTCAGAATCCAAAATGAAGATCCTTAACAATAACATCAGATAACAAAAGTCAGGTTCCTCTGGACGAGTGGAGTGCTTCGAAAGCAGCTTGCAATCATAGCAGACTGTCTGTCACATTGTTCCATGTTTGCCAATAAAGTGCAAGCAACAGATGTTATGAATACTTGGCTGCAGGCGTTGCAGGCGGCCTTACCTCGACCAGATTCCTCTTGGCATCGTCACAGCCGGTTCTCACCGCGGCATGCTTGGCTCTCAGCTTTGTAAACAATGAGATACGTGTCATTAATAGTCCCGACAGCGTCCCCCCGGATCACTGCTGCATCATCATCATCATCATCATCATCATCATCATCATCATCATCATCATCATCATCATCATCATCATCATCATCATCAGGTGTATACTTTGTGTGCTACGTGCTAAGTAAATGCTGTCTGTATATATCATAGAAGTGCTGCACGTATTGTCCACTGTACGAAAACCCTTTGCCCCATGTTCTGCCCTGTACACTGTGCCTTGAGGGTCACAGTGGGCGTGGTTGTGGTGCTGAGGTGTGAGAGCAGAGTGGAGCACCTCCTCCAGTTGTCTGGTCCGGTGCTGGATCTGTTTGTTGAGCGAGGCCACGGCCCGGCGGTGCTGCTGCAGCGGGCCGTGGTGCTGCGAGCGCTCCTCTGACGTCAGCTCCGACTGCTGCAGGGACACAGGAGAGCACAGGACAACCAGGGGGCTAACAGAGGGCAACCAGGGGGCTAACAGAGGGCAACCAGGGGGCTAACAGAGGGCAACCAGGGGGGCTAACAGAGGGCAACCAGGGGGCTAACAGAGGGCAACCAGGGGGCTAACAGAGGGCAACCAGGGGGGCTAACAGAGGGCAACCAGGGGGCTAACAGAGGGCAACCAGGGGGCTAACAGAGGGCAACCAGGGGGGCTAACAGAGGGCAACCAGGGGGCTAACAGAGGGCAACCAGGGGGGCTAACAGAGGGCAACCAGGGGGGCTAACAGAGGACAACCAGAGGGGCTAACAGAGGACAACCAGGGGGGCTAACAGAGGGCAACCAGGGGGGCTAACAGAGGGCAACCGGGGGGCTAACAGAGGGCAACCGGGGGGCTAACAGAGGGCAACCAGGGGGGCTAACAGAGGGCAACCAGGGGGGCTAACAGAGGGCAACCAGGGGGCTAACAGAGGGCAACCAGGGGGGCTAACAGAGGGGAACCAGGGGGGCTAACAGAGGGCAACCAGGGGGGCTAACAGAGGGCAACCAGGGGGGCTAACAGAGGACAACCAGGGGGGCTAACAGAGGGCAACCAGGGGGCTAACAGAGGGCAACCAGGGGGGCTAACAGAGGGCAACCAGGGGGGCTAACAGAGGGCAACCAGGGGGGCTAACAGAGGGCAACCAGGGGGGCTAACAGAGGGCAACCAGGGGGCTAACAGAGGGCAACCAGGGGGGCTAACAGAGGGGAACCAGGGGGGCTAACAGAGGGCAACCAGGGGGGCTAACAGAGGACAACCAGGGGGGCTAACAGAGGGGAACCAGGGGGGCTAACAGAGGGCAACCAGGGGGGCTAACAGAGGACAACCAGGGGGGCTAACAGAGGACAACCAGGGGTGCTAACAGAGGACAACCAGGGGGGCTAACAGAGGGCAACCAGGGGGGCTAACAGAGGGGAACCAGGGGGGCTAACAGAGGGCAACCAGGGAGGCTAACAGAGGGGAACTGAGGCACTCGCTAGTCGGCCCTCATGAGCCGCTGCAGTGAGCATGCTGGGTTTCAACATGTCTGTGCAAGTGTCTGAAACAGTAACCAACTTCACTTCACAAGTATGACAGGAAAAAAGAAAATCTCTTTGTGATTTGAAAAGCTGTTTCGTTGAGATTGATT
The DNA here is from genome assembly GCF_902827115.2 of Pseudochaenichthys georgianus. Taxonomy (NCBI): domain Eukaryota; kingdom Metazoa; phylum Chordata; class Actinopteri; order Perciformes; family Channichthyidae; genus Pseudochaenichthys; species Pseudochaenichthys georgianus. The sequence continues at coordinate 3,206,397 of NC_047523.1, forward strand.
GTTGAGGGGTCAACATCTTTCCTTCCTACGATTATAATAATACGGATTTTAAGGCACCAGAACTATTATCATTATTATGGTTTGAATAGCATTTAAAAAAGCTTTTAATACACAGCAGTGTCTTAATATGACAAAGCTAGAGTTGGCTCCAACAGGAGGAACTGCTTTCTGAGTGTTCGTAATGCGGTCTGCCACCCCCCTGAAGCTGAGGGCCGTGGAACAGACCATGGAACCCTGATGTCTCTCTCTGTGCCTGCAGCTGTCTGCCTCTTCACTAACAACAGAACGTGGACTAATCAGAACACCCGAACTCGGTTAAGAACATCCGTAAACATTCATCTGTTTGCACTTTGCTGATGATTTATCTAATATATCATATCTTTCATTTACTTGTATATACACTTCTTGCACTATTTTTATTTTATTTGTATTACTTGCACATCTCAAAACATTCTCTTGCACAATTGGATCTGTTTTATGTCCGATATATATTCATGTTGCTCTGTTGGAGGAGCCTGGGCTTCAGCTGCTCATCTCCACGCTGTAGCTGCTGGGCTGATGACAGTAAAGCCTTGAAGCAGGGGGGCTCAGGAGACGCAGGGGGGGCTCAGGAGACGCAGGGGGGGCTCAGGAGACGCAGGGGGGCTCAGGAGACGCAAGGGGGCTCAGGAGACGCAGGGGGGGCTCAGGAGACGCAGGGGGGGCTCAGGAGACGCAGGGGGGGCTCAGGAGACGCAGTGGGTGCTCAGGAGACGCAGTGGGTGCTCAGGAGACGCAGGGGGGCTCAGGAGACGCAGGGGGGGGCTCAGGAGACGCAGGGGGGCTCAGGAGACGCAGGGGGTTATACATGTCATGCTTTATTTCACGAGGTAAAGACAGAAATAGAAAGCTCTAACGTGCAGGCGGTAGCAGCTCATCATCAGAGTCGTCTTATGAGCTGCACAGCGTGGGCACAGTGGTGCTTGCTCACCTTCTCTGCGTACTCAGAGGCCATCTGCTTGATCTCCTCAGACTGCATTCCCACTATCTGACCCACCGCACTCGCCGTTAGCTTCCCCTGCACACACACAAAAGAGAACAAGTGAAAGAATTGAACAACTAATTGGACATTGTTTATTTAGCTGTTCTGGTTACAGTAAATGCGGTGATACAAAACGTTTGACTACATAAAGGTGCTGTTAAAACAACAGCCTGGCTGCTGATTCAGGATCAGAGTCCCTCCGTCGGCCCCCCAGGGGACATGTACATGATTACAGCAGAGACACAGACAGCTTTGTGTTACCCAACGCATGCGTACAAAAGTATTCTAGAAATTATAATAAAAAAAGATTGAGCTGAATTGGAATATTGTAGAAAGAGCAATGGTAGATAAAGAGAAAATACATGAAGAAAATACAAGCTTAAGGTTATTAATATAAGTGATTTGTGAAGTTTGAGGCCAGACACCCAGGAGGTTAGGTTTGAAGGGACTTCAGCTGTAGGTCCGCCTCGTGCTCTCTGGTGACTCCATCATTACTGCTCACTTGCATTAGGACTATACTTTATGGTTTTAGTTTTCTTTGTATTGTTTCTGTTCTGGTTTGATGTAAAGCGTCTTCAAGCATTAGGAAAAGCGCTTTATGTATTATTATTATTATTATTATTATTATCAGCAGCTCAGCTCAGGCAACGAGGAGGAGGAGGAGGACTGGGCCCTGCTGGGGGGCCCACAATCACCTCGTCATAGCTACACTGTGGCTCTGCACTCATGACAATAAAACCTTGAATTTGAAACTTGAAGACAATGTACATTGTTCACATATTTGTATTTCTATACTTTTTTACTTTCACTTTTATCCTTGTCTTAATTCATATCTGTACTATCCTGTGTTTCCCCCTTGTTGCTGCACCTGCATTTCCCAACGCGGATCAATGAAGGTTCATCTTAAATCCCGTTTTACAGACATGTACAGATACACAGATGAGAAGAGAAGGAGACGAAGACAGCTTACTTCTTCTTTAGCCATGGCCGCCATGCTGGTCATCAGGGTGGTGATTCGTATCTGAGAGGAAAACACAGGTGCATAACATTTGAAGTCTGGAGATTCAAGGCCATTGGTAATACAGTGTGTGCATGCCAGGAGCACTCTCAGCCAGACTGAGACCACCGAAGACCACGACACGGCGCCACAGGAGGTCTTCGGTGGTCTCAGCCAGACTGAGACCACCGAAGACCACCACACGGCGCCACAGGAGGTCTCCTCCCAGTGGCCCAAACTCTTTAACTCTTCACCCCTAAGTGACGCGCGCCGAGAACTTCCACACCAACACTATGTGCAACATATCAATATAATTACCATCATTGCAATACGCTCGCTGCTATATATAACTGTGCAATATTATATCATTATTAGTATTATTAATAATGCTATGATAACGTGCAATTACGTTACTGGCACTACGGTTTATTCTTTGCACTACTAAATACTGCTAATAATGATTGCATTGATTGTGTGACCATCTGTGTTTCTACGTTTGATGTTTGATGTCGTCTGGATGTTTAACAGCTGTGCTGCTGTGCTTATTGCATGTCGTTTCCTTCGGGATGAATAAAGTCTTATCTGATAAATGAGCGTGTTAACGGTGTTTGAAGACGGCCTCTGTACAAATCTTCAGAATATATAGAGAAATGACCCTGAAATGTGTGGTGTGTGCGAGCGCTACATACATAAAGTGTGCGTTTAAAATATAAAGACTTACTATACATATAAATAAAATAGACATACTATATAACAAATATGTGCTCTTTACACAGCGTAATGTAATCTTTATGTTACTTTTTCATTTAATTTCAAACCTTTATTTAACGAGATCGGTCAAATTGAGATCATAGATCTCTTTTTCAAGGGAGACCTGCAGTTGCTGGTCTGCTTGCTGTTCAGCAGTCTGATGGCACGGGGAAAGCTATTGCAGAATCTGCTGTTCTGCTCTTAATGCTGCGGAGCCTCTTGCCGGAGGGCAGCAGGGAGAACAGAGCATGGTGAGGACGAGTGGGGTCTTTAAAACGTTCTGGGCTTTTGTCAGGCAGCGTTTCTGAGTCTCTGATGGAGGCAGAGAAACTCCGATGATCTTCTCTGCTGTCCTGACCACTCTCTGCAGAGACTTCCAGTCTTTGGCGTTGCAGTCTCTTGACCAGATGGAGATGGTCAGCACGCTCTCTATGGTTCCTCTGTAGAACGTGGTGAGGATGGGAGGGGGGAGCTGTGCAGGAAGTGTCGGCGCTGCTGTGCCTTCTTAAATAGTGATGTAGTGTGAGTGGACCAGGTCAGACTGCTTGTGATATGCAGCCCCAGGAACTTGGTGCTGCCTGTAGTCTTCACTGCTGTGCCGTTGATGTGGAGTGGTGGGTGACGGTGCCTTTTGTTCCTGAAGTCGACAATGATCTCTTTTGTTTTATGGACATTCAGGATCAGGTTGTCGGTGTTACACCAGTCTGTCAGATGTTTCCCCTCCTCCCTGTAGGCCTGTTCCTCGTTGTCCCTGATGAGTCCCACCACTGTTGTATCGTCCGCGTACTTTATGATGTGGTTGGTACTGAACCTGGAGCAGCAGTCGTGGGTCATCAGGGTGATCAGCCAGTCACAAAGGGGCGTGTTGAGTCCCAGGGGTCCCAGTTTGTTTACCAGATGCTGGGGGGTGATTGTGTTGAACGCTGAGCTGATCCAGGAACAGCATTCGCACATGGGTGTTCTTCTCACATGGAGCGCAGAGGAGATGGCGTCCTCTGTAGAGCGGTTAGGGCGGTAAGCAAACTGGAACGGGTCAAGTGTGGGGGGAAGTATGGAGACGATATGGTTCTTTACCAGCCTCTCAAAACACTTCATCATGATGGGGGTGAGTGCTACAGGCCGGTAATCATTCAGGCAGGTCACTGAGGATTTCTTTGGCACAGGTACAATTGCTGCCGTCTTAAAACATGATGGAACAATGGCCTGGTCCAGCGAGGTGTTGAAGATGTCTGTGAGGACATGGGCCAGCTGGTCCGCACAGTCCCTGAGCACCCGTCCTGGTATACTGTCGGAGCCTGCTCCCTTCCGGGGGTTGACTTTCCTCAGGGTCCTCCGAACTTCAGCTGTGTCAAGGCGAAGTCTTTGTTCCCCCTGCTTGGGGACAGCTTTCATTGCAGTGGTGTTATTAAGTGCCTCAAAGCGACCAAAGTGATTATTGAGGTTGTTGAGAAATATAGTATCATTGTCACAGGGTGGTGGAGCAGCCTTGTATCCAGTGATGACTGAATGCCCTGCCACATGCGCCTGCTGTCCATGGGGTCATGGAAGAAACTCTGGATCTTTTGGCTATGGGCGAGCTTTGCATCTCTGATGGCATGGTCCAGGTTGGCTCTTGCTGTTCTAAGAGCTGCCACGTCACCAGGGGCCTCATTTATAACGCCGTGCGTAGGATTCACGTGGGAAGGTTGCTTACGTAGTAGAAATCCAAAAAATAGGTACAGAAATGTTCCGACATTTTCCGATTCACCAAACATTGCGTACGGGCGAGGAAAGTGCGTACGACACTTCCTACGCCGGTTTCCCTTTATAAATCACAATCGACTCGAAATGCGGTGCAGCTTTTGCGGGCTTCACGTAACGCCCATATGTGCCTATAAATAGTCAAAGAAATGCCCATTCATTCATTCTGACTGACTGCATGAAGGAGATCGCAGGAAATGACGACAGAACAGCTAAAACAGACGTCTCACACCGTGTCAGATTTTGGTTATTTTGGGGAGGTCGAGATAAATCACATTGTTTGGTGGATGCCGTTGGAACCAGAGTCGCAGCATGGAGGTCGGATCGTCACCAACATAAATAAATAAGTGGTCCGAAAAAGGTTCATGACAAAAACAATACACACAGCCTTCCTCAGGCAGTGTGTTTGTACCGGGGACAGGAGACCCCCCCTTGATGAGAGACTCTAAGAAATGATCGGGGAATCCCTCCGGAGTGGAGTCATGACGACTGGATCTGAATTATGTTTTCGTATTTGGTGGTTTGTGTCCCAGCTGTCGATCAGCTGTGCGCAGCGTCTCCACTGCAGCCTGTGCGTCTCACCCCCCCCCCCCCAGCAACTCTATATCCACCAGTTAGAGGAAATACAACTAATGTGTTGTGTTATATTACAATTGACCACATATGGTGTTCTTAGTTTCCATACCTCCTGTGTTTTACGAACGACTTATCAAGTAGGCGGCGAACGGCATAAAACACGATTAAACATGATAAAACATGATAAAACCATGCTCGTATCTACAACCTATAGAAATGCAACACGGCGTCAGTTTAGACGTAATTCTGTCCTCCTGCTGATCGCATCATTTATGAGAAAACATTTCATAACATTAACACAACATATTCGAGGTGGTTTTAAATAACATATCCGTATTTATTTATTTCTCCAAGTTATGTGTGTGTGAGCACTGAGGAGTCTCAAACAGGCGTTTGTTAAATCATTTTAAGATTGGCTTTAATCAATGTTTGAAAAGTAATTCTTCATATCTGATAAATGAGAGGTAACATTTTATTTCACTTTATTTCCACACATTTCTCTCCATTCTTCCTTCTGCCAACGGTGTCGCAGTTTCTCGTCTCTCCCGTTTTTGTGCTTAGTGCGTACGCATGGGTTAGAGTTTGCGTGGAGGACCGCACGTTTTCCCGTCAAGTTAGTATTTTATAAATCGCAAACAGTGCGTAGAAACTGGCGTACGCCATCTTTTGAGCGTATATCCCTTTATAAATGAGGCCCCAGATCTGTAAGCCAAGGTTCGTGCTTTCAGCAGAGCACGAACCTCCATATTCATCCAGGGTTTCTCATTGGCACGTGTGTTGATGTTCTTAATACCACTACATTTGTATTTTAAACCTTTTATTTCTTATTTCCCCTTTTTTCAATACAACAAAGATGAAACTGAGGTCATCGTTTTTGGAGCCAAGGAGGAACTAATAAAAGTCAGCGCTGAGATCAGTCCGCAATGTTGGTGTCTTTACAGATCTCACTAAAGAATAGGCCCGTCCACACGGCGGCGTGCGCTTCAACGTTTCCTCACATTCACTTTGAATGGGGTGACGTCACGCTTTGCCGAACTGCATTGTGGTTCCGTTGCTCGCTTCAAAAGTAGAGAAAAGTTCAACTTTTCAAGCTTCGACGGAAGCGTCAGCCAATCAAATCATATGCCAGTACAAGCTCTGGCCAATCAAACCACGTGTTTGTGTGTCCGAGGCGGGAGATTCATGAGATTGGTTGTTGGTCGAGCTTCAGACACGCCCGCCGGCACGCTGCCATCAGGATGGATCAGTCCAGCTCTGAGGTCTTTACACTGTTTCCTGTGTAATACTGCTGCTGGTTCATAAAGCATTGAATGGTTCAGGACAGAAATAGGTTTCTGATCTCCTGCTTCATTAAGAACCATCCAGAACTCTCAGGTCTTCTGGTCTGCTTTCTGCCAGAGTCAGAACTAAACATGGAGAAGCAGCGTTCAGTTATTATGCTCCACATATCTGGAGCAAAGTCCCAGAAACCTGCAGGTCCGCTGCAACTCGGACTACTTTCCATCCAGGCTGAAGACTGGAGATGTTATACCTGTGCTATTCTATATTAGCTTGTTTTATGTTCATCTTATTCTATTTTTAATGACTGTTTTGAACGTTTTTGGATGTCATTTTATATTGTGATTCCCCTGCACTATATTTAAAGCTCTTAATGTTTTTGTTTTTTTTGTAAAGCACTTTGAATTACTTTGTGTTGAAAAATGCTTTATAACTAAACTTGCCTTTACTTCCCCCTAGGGTTGTTGCTGCTACCCGACTGGATTGCTTTAGGTGTGACTTGCCTTTCATGCGTATGGCACTCCCTGTATAAAGTGCTCACCTCCTCTGCTGCCTGCAGGTCCTCTTCCTCGGACACCTCTGCCATCCCGGAGGGGGTTGCCTGAGAGCCAGGGGCCAGCGGGGCCTTCCTGTCACCCACCTAGAGAAGGGAGACAGGACGCTGAGTAGAGACGAAGCAGGACCTGCTGGTGTCCACATCCAGAATGACTTGCAGTACTTCTACTCTTTGCTGTGTTGAAGACTACTGCCCTGATTCAGTACTGCACTCCGTTAACATCGTCACAGCGAGGATGGCAAAATCAACCGTTCAGAAACTGTACAAATGTATGGAGCCTGCATTCTTTTTTCATTACCCACAAAGTGCACAATGGGTGAGAGTTTAGGCTTATGTAGAGATGAGCTACCGAGGGCTGCTCAGCTCACTCCTCTAAAGGAACACCTCCAGATGTTGCACTTGTAAAGCCTGTAGTCTTCCTCTCCATGACTTGAGGAGATTGATCAGACTTTACACAGCGCCCTGTAGACAAACGTTATACTCCCCAATACATGCGTTGCAGTCAAATTCTCAATTTTGCTTAAGAAGGTTTCTAAAGGAGTGAAATGACCCGGGAGAAGTGGCAGCCATGATAAGCTCTGTTATTTCCTTCTGTGTGACGGCCAAGCCACACACGGTTTAGTATTCGACATACTTATTAGTGCCAATGCTGTGCAACAATAGGTGGAGTATTTTTCCAACTATTGCTCGGCTGGCCACAATTGTCACTCTTCATACATCATTAGGTGATCATAATGTAGGGACATGTGTCACGGCCGCACCGATATGCTCATTCAATCAAACGGACTGCCACGTAGCAAACACGAGTCATCACGTGCTCATCTGGTATCCTAAATACTCTGGCTAGGATACTTAGCTGATTGGAGTTACAGTTTTTTACTTCGAAGCAATAATGCAGCACAATATTGTCAACACATTCTCTGACAGGCTGCCTCTCATTCACTGGCAGGGCGTTGCCATGGGAACGCTTTGATCTTTGAACACACCGGTCAGTCGTTAACTAAATCCAGTGGTAATCTAAAGAGGTTCAGAAACGATGCAGGAATGTGGTACAAGAATCAGAAATGTAATATATAAACAGTTGAAATAGTCAGCTCAAAGTGGGCTCAAAGGAATGGATATTCTTTGTTGTACCTTAACAATACAACTAATGCTATTAATACTTACTCAGCGGGGGCAATGTTAGCAGTTTCAGTTTAATATAGGATACACTGGACCATCCAAAGGAAAAGAAGATAATGCTGTCCCACAATTATTTGTGGCCCCGACTTCTGACTTTTTTAAATGATGAAATAAAGTCAACATCCCAGTGTTTACCGAGTAGAATGGTGGCTCTTTGATTAAGGTTTAAGTGGTGCTAAGCAACAGATGATGTGTTGGCCCAACACATTTTCACACAATAATACTTATTCATGTCGATAACTACGTATTGAGAGGAGGGTGAATGCAAGCAATCATTTCCTTTTTTATTCTAATTCAACCATTGTCTAATTCAACTACTGTTAATAAAGAAATATACAGGTCACTGTTGTACACATAAATAAAGCACACATAAAACAAAACACATTACAGCAGTCCGCTGTACAGAAAGCTGTGCACTGAGGTTAAGACGATGTGACCCTAACCCAATGAACAGGCGCTGGTGGGTCACATTGGTGGAGTTCCCCTTTGACATAAGCAATGTGTCAGCCTGGTCAGTGAGGGCTGAGGAGGAGCAGCATATTGCTGTAGAAGCCTGGTCAGTGAGGGCTGAGGAGGAGGAGGAGCATCTTACTCTAGAAGCCTGGTCAGTGAGGGCTGAGGAGGAGGAGGAGCATCTTACTCTAGAAGCCTGGTCAGTGAGGGCTGAGGAGGAGGAGCATCTTACTCTAGAAGCCTGGTCAGTGAGGGCTGAGGAGGAGGAGCAGCATCTTGCTGTAGAAGCCTGGTCAGTGAGGGCTGAGGAGGAGCAGCATCTTACTGTAGAAGCCTGGTCAGTGAGGGCTGAGGAGGAGCAGCATCTTACTGTAGAAGCCTGGTCAGTGAGGGCTGAGGAGGAGGAGCATCTTACTGTAGAAGCCTGGTCAGTGAGGGCTGAGGAGGAGGAGCTTCTTACTGTAGAAGCCTGGTCAGTGAGGGCTGAGGAGGAGCAGCATCTTACTGTAGAAGCCTGGTCAGTGAGGGCTGAGGAGGAGGAGCTTCTTACTGTAGAAGCCTGGTCAGTGAGGGCTGAGGAGGAGCAGCATCTTGCTGTAGAAGCCTGGTCAGTGAGGGCTGAGGAGGAGGAGCAGCATCTTGCTGTAGAAGCCTGGTCAGTGAGGGCTGAGGAGGAGGAGGAGCATCTTACTGTAGAAGCCTGGTCAGTGAGGGCTGAGGAGGAGGAGGAGCATCTTACTGTAGAAGCCTGGTCAGTGAGGGCTGAGGAGGAGGAGGAGCATCTTACTGTAGAAGCCTGGTCAGTGAGGGCTGAGGAGGAGGAGCATCTTGCTGTAGAAGCCTGGTCAGTGAGGGCTGAGGAGGAGGAGCAGCATCTTGCTGTAGAAGCCTGGTCAGTGAGGGCTGAGGAGGAGGAGCATCTTGCTGTAGAAGCCTGGTCAGTGAGGGCTGAGGAGGAGGAGCATCTTACTCTAGAAGCCTGGTCAGTGAGGGCTGAGGAGGAGGAGCATCTTGCTGTAGAAGCCTGGTCAGTGAGGGCTGAGGAGGAGGAGGAGGAGGAGGAGGAGCTTCTTGCTGTAGAAGCCTGGTCAGTGAGGGCTGAGGAGGAGGAGCATCTTACTGTAGAAGCCTGGTCAGTGAGGGCTGAGGAGGAGGAGCATCTTACTGTAGAAGCCTGGTCAGTGAGGGCTGAGGAGGAGGAGCAGCATCTTACTGTAGAAGCCTGGTCAGTGAGGGCTGAGGAGGAGGAGCATCTTACTGTAGAAGCCTGGTCAGTGAGGGCTGAGGAGGAGGAGCAGCATCTTGCTGTAGAAGCCTGGTCAGTGAGGGCTGAGGAGGAGGAGGAGCATCTTACTGTAGAAGCCTGGTCAGTGAGGGCTGAGGAGGAGGAGGAGCTTCTTACTGTAGAAGCCTGGTCAGTGAGGGCTGAGGAGGAGGAGCATCTTACTCTAGAAGCCTGGTCAGTGAGGGCTGAGGAGGAGGAGCATCTTGCTGTAGAAGCCTGGTCAGTGAGGGCTGAGGAGGAGGAGCATCTTACTGTAGAAGCCTGGTCAGTGAGGGCTGAGGAGGAGCAGCATCTTACTGTAGAAGCCTGGTCAGTGAGGGCTGAGGAGGAGGAGGAGCATCTTGCTGTAGAAGCCTGGTCAGTGAGGGCTGAGGAGGAGGAGCAGCATCTTACTGTAGAAGCCTGGTCAGTGAGGGCTGAGGAGGAGGAGCATCTTACTGTAGAAGCCTGGTCAGTGAGGGCTGAGGAGGAGCAGCATCTTGCTGTAGAAGCCTGGTCAGTGAGGGCTGAGGAGGAGGAGGATCTTACTCTAGAAGCCTGGTCAGTGAGGGCTGAGGAGGAGGAGCATCTTGCTGTAGAAGCCTGGTCAGTGAGGGCTGAGGAGGAGGAGCAGCATCTTGCTGTAGAAGCCTGGTCAGTGAGGGCTGAGGAGGAGGAGGAGCATCTTACTGTAGAAGCCTGGTCAGTGAGGGCTGAGGAGGAGGAGCATCTTGCTGTAGAAGCCTCTTCAGTGAGGGCTGAGGAGGAGGAGGAGCATCTTACTGTAGAAGCCTGGTCAGTGAGGGCTGAGGAGGAGGAGCATCTTACTCTAGAAGCCTGGTCAGTGAGGGCTGAGGAGGAGCAGCATCTTACTCTAGAAGCCTGGTCAGTGAGGGCTGAGGAGGAGCAGCATCTTACTCTAGAAGCCTGGTCAGTGAGGGCTGAGGAGGAGGAGCATCTTGCTGTAGAAGCCTGGTCAGTGAGGGCTGAGGAGGAAGAGCAGCATCTTACTGTAGAAGCCTGGTCAGTGAGGGCTGAGGAGGAGGAGGAGCATCTTACTGTAGAAGCCTGGTCAGTGAGGGCTGAGGAGGAGGAGCAGCATCTTACTGTAGAAGCCTGGTCAGTGAGGGCTGAGGAGGAGGAGGAGCATCTTGCTGTAGAAGCCTGGTCAGTGAGGGCTGAGGAGGAGCAGCTTCTTACTCTAGAAGCCTGGTCAGTGAGGGCTGAGGAGGAGGAGGAGCATCTTACTGTAGAAGCCTGGTCAGTGAGGGCTGAGGAGGAGCAGCTTCTTACTGTAGAAGCCTGGTCAGTGAGGGCTGAGGAGGAGCAGCTTCTTACTGTAGAAGCCTGGTCAGTGAGGGCTGAGGAGGAGGAGCATCTTACTGTAGAAGCCTGGTCAGTGAGGGCTGAGGAGGAGGAGCAGCTTCTTACTCTAGAAGCCTGGTCAGTGATAAAAGGACATGAAATGCTCTCAGTTCCTTTTATAAAAGAGAAGAACAACCTACCATGTCTTGTTTGGACTGCTTGCTGAATCCATACCGCCTAGAGAGAGAGAGAGAGAGAGAGAGAGAGAGAGAGAGAGAGAGAGAGAGAGAGAGAGAGAGAGAGAGAGAGAGAGAAATGAAGGCACACATAACCAAGGTGGACAAATACAGTAAGTATCCACACGGTGCTGGCAGGAGAAGCTTGCAGCAAAGATTCACACGTCACACAGTGCTCACAGGAGGAAACGTGACTTTCTAGTAGAATGGATGAAAAACAATGTGTCAGACAGATATGAAACTAAACACGGGATGTGTGGATTGAAGAGTATAACGGCACATGAAAGGGGTTCGGGTAAACGCTTAAAAAGGCTGAGAGAGAATGTATGCTTATGAGCAAAAAAAAGATGTTGTTACATGATGAGGAACTGTTTTTCAGCAACAGCTGAGCGCAAACGTTTCAGTTCCCAAGAACCATGAGCTGTGTTAAAGAGAAATAGTGATAGAAAGCAGACTGAGGAGGGTTAGGACGTGGCAGCGGAATACACAACAAGCGTATCCAATATGATACATACAGTCAAGGTATAATAAAACAAAGTTCATTGAAGCCAGAGGGTAGAAAGCATGACCTATACAAAATGGCGCTCCCTTAAAGAGCCTGTGACAGCCTCCCAACAGCTGCTGTGCAATGAAATATTGGTCTACTAGTCATCTCCAACCGTCAGTTTAAAAAAGAAAAAGCGATACCATTCCGATAAATATCAATAATTTCGAACATGCGGGGAAATTCCTTCGACTCATTTTGAAGTTTTGGGGGAAGCCGGAAGTGACGTCAATGCGGGAACGCTTCGAGAGCCAAACACGGACAAAGTGTGTTGTCATGCGTAGAGATGGTGAATTACTGAGATTAGGCACGTTAATAACGTTTTAATGAAGTTGACTACAGTATATTCATATTTGTCAGTGCTTTCATGTCAATTCGGCGACATAAACATAGATGATCGTGGTGAAGATGATGATTACATTAGGATTAAAAATCGGTAGTGAGAGCTGCTGAATTTCCTCCCGTAGGATGTGATATAAAAACAAATCGATTATTTTTGTGGTTGTAAACTCAAGTGGATGAAACTACATTTATTAGTGCTTTCATGTCAATGCGGCGAACATATGATACATTAAATGATGAGTGAGGATGATGATTAAAAATCGTTTGTTTGAGCCGGTCTGCATTTCCTGATGAGAAAACAAACCGATGCTTTTTGTAGTTGTAGTACACCAACGTGGATTAAACGTGTGGTTTTTTTACCACAATGTTGGGGAAATTAATGGATAAAATGCACGGATTATTATTATTATTCCCACTCCGATCGGGACACTAGGTCCACCGTTTCCCCGCAGCGAGGCTCTCCCCGTTGACAGTTTACGTGGGCTGGGTGCAGTGGCGGACTGGCCATCGGGACGAATCCCGATGGGCCGGTACCGAAGTGGGCCGGTCGGATAAGTAACTAGCACATCCCCCATAGGCGGCGCGTGAGGCTCAGGTTTGAGAAGGCTAAATAACTTCTTTTACCTGACGCTGCCCGCCTCCGGCGTCTATAGAAAAGAGATCAACTCAGTGTGCGGAGTTTAAATCTCTCAAGTCATATTACAGGATAAAGGAAATACAGTTTAAACTGCCGTATGCAGAGAAGACGCCGACGTGTCGCACTTATCATTCATATTACATCATCGATCAGATCATCGATCAGATAATATCATAATATATCATATATTTCCTTATCTGAGTCAGCTTCTCCAGCCTCATCTGGCCATGCAACACTCACAGTGTCACAGACTGGATGCAGAAGTATTATTTAACACATTATGTTGACGAAACACTCGAGTCAAATGTAATTAAAGTCAGATCCACTCGTGTCTTAGACGTGAACGCGCTCTCAGCTGGAGAGAGAAACCCTGGCTTGATTTACCGAGTTGATAACCAGCGTCGTAGGACCGCTTAGCGAGATCTCGTTTGTTAGTTTGTTGTTGTTAGTTTGTTTGTTACTCAAACATATCCAGGGTCTGTTGAACTGGCTTCGTAGTACAGGGCACAGGTGGCGAGCAGCGCTGAGGTCAAAGACACAGACATTATACATTATATTTGTATTTTACCAGGATGCAGTGACACAAATATTTACATATTTACATTTACTATCTACAGCACCCGTCGCCCCTGACATCCCCCACTCCCCCCGTTGACAATTTACTAGCGGTACCGAAGTGGGCCGGTCGAGAGTCCCGGATGATTTTTAGTCACAGTCCACCACTGGCTACATGACCGTATTATCGCCCATATTGACGCACCTCATTCCTAAACTTCTAACAGATGCAACATAAACCGATCCCTCAGCCTCATATGAGCTCTCAGACACGTTCAACATTAACCTGTCATCGCTGTCTGAGCTTGCTGCTGTGTGCGCCGTCGTGCGTTTACATGCAGATGCTGGGATCCTGAACGGTGCAGCTGGAGCGCTGTCATTTGGCGGGACTTGAAGGATCCCCGAGAAGATCCAGAAAATGGTCAACATTGAAGGATTAATGGTTATCAAAGTACAAATATCCAAAATCAGTTCAGTAACGATTTTCAAGGGGACAATATGTACTCAAATTGATGGGTTTGGATGATGGGGGAAACTCGTGTCACAGGCTCTTTAAGTTATTTAAATACGTTGTTGTTGGTCCCTTGCATCTTATTGCAATTCGTTACAAAATGTATGATAAACAGTTTAAAAGTGTCAAGGTGAGAACTTAAACTCATGGGGCTGAAATAATACCAGAACATGGAAAGAGAGAGGAGGAAATGTCCAAGTACACATACAGATCTCAAGATAACCAAGATAAACAAGATAACCCTTTTTTTAAATAAAGTCCGTGAAAGGCAGATTTATTTTAGAAATGCTCCGTAGTAGTTAGGGATGCACCGAGGCATCGGCCCAATGCCCTATTTACTGCATTCGGTAGATACGGTGACATGGCAGAACACCCCCACGATCGCACTCACATTACCGCATGTTACTGTCGCACATTGAAGTTGAAAGAGAACAGGATACAGCTTCGGAGGCATGACTCCATTCATTCCTGTGAGAGTTGCTCAGTGAACCATGAAGCCAGAGTGGTCTGGCTTGAGAGCAAAAGTAGCGTATCTGGGACGTGAGCAGGCCCTCCACTGTCGAGCCCAGGGGTCAGGTCTCTCGAGCCGCATGCTTTAAGCCCTCTGCTCTGGCTCCCTTGAGCGTAGACATAAATAAGAAGGAAATAAAATAAAAGTATTTGTAGGACTATTTATATTTTGTTGCACGGTTGAAAATGTTTCTTATCTTGTATTTTGAGGTGATACTGTGACACATAAAACATTTATTAGGTCAACTAAGATATGCGTCACATCCTGCTACGGTCCCGCACCAGCGCCTGTTCCTGCAGGCGAATAACCTGACCCCGGCTCCATGAGCCCACTATGGATACGTCAAAGAAAAGAAAAGTACCGGAGGAACACAGAGGGTTTAATTCTGCGTGGACAGAGTTATCTGCTTTCACAGCAAGCGATGCTGGCTGACCGGTGTGTCTGATATGTGGAGAGAAGTCATCAAGGTGCTGCAGCTTTACGTATCGAGGAACAACACGAGAGGAAGACTGCTGACGATCTTCAGTCATCATTCAATCAGCTAACTCTTGAGGGTGCAGCTATGTGTTTGATTTATTTCAAAGTGGGCCCATTTTAAATTATACACATTTTCTTCAAATGTGATTGATTTATTTTAAAGTAGGCCTGTGTATTTTTGTATTCTCCTTATAAGAGTTCTTTGTTTATTTTTAGAGGTAAACAGTTTTATATAATGTAATAAATAATAAATGCAAACAAACTGTAGTTTTGTCTATGATGTAACAATATATACAACTTTATAAGCTATCAAACTATCAAATATGTTTTGCGGTTCCAGACAAAACAATTGGTGTAAAAAAGGGGGCAAAATGGCTCTTTTGGTCAAACGGTCGCAGACCCCTGGTCTAGCCCTAATGGTGACAAGGGCTCGACAAGTGTTTGTACTGGGTTGTTTATTTAGTTTCCAGAAACGATACGTTGATCTGCACACGTCACTTTGCAATGGGACAGATTCTTTTTGACCCAATGACGTCACCGACTTACACACAAGTTAGTAGTACCACCGTTTGGCTTCTACAATAATCTGCTTCAATGTCCGGCGCACTTCCTGGGGGCTTTGTCTTTAAAAATGTGCAACGTCACTGCCTGGCAAAAACAATAACCATGCCCAAAAGCTTCCAGCATGTCAGACAACAAAAAAGATTCAAAGTAACGATTTTCTCTACTGTAACATAGGATAATAAAAGATCTGTGTGTTCAGGCCACAAACAGAGTGGATGAGAAGTGTGAACGACCCGGGCCTTCAATACTGTGCATCTGCGTCACAGCTAAATGATGAGGCTAATGAGGTTAACAGTTTTTGTTTATCGTGAATGTATTCAGTGTTTCCCCTAATATTGTCTTGGAGGGGCGCTGCACCCCGCCAACGGAGCCCCGCGCCCAAGAGGAGGAGCTTAGAAAAGCAAAGCAAAAACAACACACACATCTTACCTTCCGTATTCCAGCAGAGTGGAGTGGACTCTGGACTCCTCCTCCTGCAGCTCCCCTGCATCCCCCTGCCGCCTGTACTTCCTCTGAGGTTTGTACACTTCCTGGAAACACCAGCATTTAGATTTGATATAACCCAAACACATCAGTGGGAAAACGTTTCAGAACACGCCTGTTCATACTGTTTTTAAGCACACAGAATAACTTTATTATTCCGATGAACCACATGTGCTTTTTGTCTTTGCAGTTGAAGTAGTTACAGAACCAATGTAATGTATGCTATGCTGGTGAAGCCACTTACCAATACTTTCAGAACTGCACTCACAGCCTTGTCTTTCCTCTGAAGGAACTCCTCATCCTGCAACACAGAGTTACACAGCACACCTTATGATTAGGAGGACCATTTATGTAATACAGCAACACAACACTATGTTTACATGTCCTACCAAGCGGGAACATTACTACCACACACCTGCACAATTCTGTTCATTCAAAGTCAGGGTTAACACTCTGGGCCAAATGTCATTGTGACAGTGACATTTAGCATTATCTAGCAATGTTCCAGTATTCTGACAAGTGATCACATGGTGATGTTTTCCATTCTCTCCCGCTCTCGCTCTGCAGTAAGTCTGGCTCAGTGAGTGACGCTACCTCTGGCAGGCTGTGGCTCTTCTGGAACTGACAGATGGAGTACGCTCTCACAGAGTCGCCCATCTCTTCCCGCGTCTCAATGGCTCGCTTCACCAACCACTGGCAGGAGACAACACACAGCTGGTCACACACTGTACACTTCGGATCTCCCCGACACTGAACCATAATAATAATAATAAATTTTATTTTTAGGCGCCTTTCATGACACCCAAGGACACCGTACAATTTAAAAAATAAAATAAAAAAAATAACTAAATAAAAAATAAATAAAATAAAAGCTAATCGGCAACAGAACAAAATAAAAACACAAACAGGAAATCATGGAGGAGACAGTCAAGTGGACACAAATGAAACATATAATGGGGGGCACTACAGTGAGTAAGCAGATTTGAACAGGTGGGTTTTTAATTGGGATTTGAATAAGGTGATTGTGTCTGACTGTCGGATGTGCGGGGGGAGGGAGTTCCAGAGTCTAGGAGCAGTGCAGCTAAAAGCCCGAGCACCCATGGTGACGAGGCGTGGGGTGGGGACGGTCAGCAGACCAGCAGAGGAGGAGCGGAGGGAGCGAGAGGGGGTGTACTCCTGAAGAAGGTCAGCCAGATAGGGGGGGGCCAGGTTATGTAGGGCTTTGTAAGTGAGCAGTAGGTTTTTGAAGTTGATACGGGATTGAACAGGGAGCCAGTGGAGTTGGATGAGGATGAGGATGGGGGTGATGTGTTCGGAGGCCTTGGTGCCGGTGATGATCCGGGCTGCGGAGTTCTGTATGATTTGTAGTTTATTGATGAGCTTGGTGGGTATGCCTGAGAGGATGGCGTTACAGTAGTCGATGCGGGACGTGACAAATGCATTGACCAGGACTTCAGTGTTCGATTGAGAAAGGGATGGGCGGAGTCTGGAGATGTTGCGTATGTGGAAGAAGGCAGTCCGGGTGATGTTATTTATGTGAGGTGAAAATGAGAGGGAGCTGTCCAGGATGACACCAAGGCTCTTAACTTGGCCAGAGAAGGGGATGGAGTGGCCATCAATGATGAGGTTGGAGGCAGGGGAGGATGAGGTTTTGGAGAGGGTGGTTTCAACCATTGATTCTCTGACATTACAGCATGTGCATGCAACATATTTCACAAGTTAGGATATTCCCTTAAGATCCAAATCATAAGCCATACCTTAACAGCGGATATAAATGAGTTTAAATTGGGCAGGCAAACTGATAGGACACCTATGTCTAATGGAGGAATACACAGTTTGAAGACAAATGCTATCATAGTTACGATTTGAAATGCTCGTAACAAATGTCAATTTAATGCTTAACATCACCCTATAAGATCTGTATCTCAGTTGAGGATGGATTCTCTCACCTGTATGACTGGAAAGATGTGGATAAAATCCAGTCCTTGGATTTGATGTGGCTCCAGGCAATGAGGACACTTCATCTTTGGTAGCACCGACACAATTTTCTCCGTCAGGGATCTGCCAAGAGGAAGAAGCACTTGTCAGTGGCTCTTTGCATCGCCTGATTCTGATCTGAGTGTGTGTTCATTGCTAATAATCATAGGACATTCTTTTAAAAGCTTACAAATGAGTTATTTCTATAGTGCGGCTAACATGTAATAATGATGACCAGGATGGCAACAGATCTGCACACACTGACTGCGACCACTGGGACATGTTATATGCTGGTCACTGTCTCTGTTAGACTGGACAACATCACATCTCCATGGTGTCAGCTTGTGTGGTGATGCATGTCTAGTGAATCTGCACTATCATTGAAATGGAAAACAAATGCAAGCAGAAATAAATCATCAATGTATGTCATTTATCTGCACAGCTCTTAAGTGAACTATTTAACTCTATTCTATTTTTATTAAGATGTTGTTTAAATTGCAAGGAGCCCAGAATATTCAGCGTGAAATTGGTTGGTTGTATGCATAGTCGGATTGTAAGAATGGAGTTCTACTCTCCAGCCACATTGTTTCAGTTGGACCAGCCACATTGTTTCAGTTGGACCAGCCACATTGTTTCAGTTGGACCAGCCACATGGTTTCAGTTGGACCAGCCACATTGTTTCAGTTGGACCGGCCACATGGTTTCAGTTGGACCGGCCACATTGTTTCAGTTGGACCAGCCACATGGTTTCAGTTGGACCGGCCACATGGTTTCAGTTGGACCGGCCACATTGTTTCAGTTGGACCGGCCACATTGTTTCAGTTGGACCGGCCACATTGTTTCAGTTGGACCGGCCACATTGTTTCAGTTGGACCGGCCACATTGTTTCAGTTGGACCAGCCACATGGTTTCAGTTGGACCAGCCACATTGTTTCAGTTGGACCGGCCACATGGTTTCAGTTGGACCAGCCACATGGTTTCAGTTGGACCAGCCACATTGTTTCAGTTGGACCGGCCACATTGTTTCAGTTGGACCGGCCACATTGTTTCAGTTGGACCGGCCACATTGTTTCAGTTGGACCGGCCACATGGTTTCAGTTGGACCGGCCACATTGTTTCAGTTGGACCGGCCACATGTTTCAGTTGGACCGGCCACATGTTTCAGTTGGACCGGCCACATTGTTTCAGTTGGACCGGCCATATGGTTTCAGTTGGACCGGCCACATGGTTTCAGTTGGACAGCCACATGGTTTCAGTTGGACCAGCCACATGGTTTCAGTTGGACAGCCACATTGTTTCAGTTGGACCAGCCACATTGATTCAGTTGGACCAGCCACATGGATTCAGTTGGACCAGCCACATGGTTTCAGTTGGACCAGCCACATGGTTTCAGTTGGACAGCCACATTGTTTCAGTTGGACCGGCAACATGGTTTCAGTTGGACAGCCACATTGTTTCAGTTGGACCAGCCACATTGTTTCAGTTGGACCGGCCACATTGTTTCAGTTGGACCAGCCACATTGTTTCAGTTGGACCAGCCACATGGTTTCAGTTGGACCAGCCACATTGTTTCAGTTGGACCAGCCACATGGTTTCAGTTGGACCAGCCACATGGTTTCAGTTGGACAGCCACATTGTTTCAGTTGGACCAGCCACATTGATTCAGTTGGACCAGCCACATGGATTCAGTTGGACCAGCCACATGGTTTCAGTTGGACCAGCCACATGGTTTCAGTTGGACAGCCACATTGTTTCAGTTGGACCGGCAACATGGTTTCAGTTGGACAGCCACATTGTTTCAGTTGGACCAGCCACATTGTTTCAGTTGGACCGGCAACATGGTTTCAGTTGGACAGCCACATTGTTTCAGTTGGACCAGCCACATGGTTTCAGTTGGACCGGCCACATTGTTTCAGTTGGACCAGCCACATGGTTTCAGTTGGACCGGCCACATTGTTTCAGTTGGACCGGCCACATTGTTTCAGTTGGACCAGCCACATTGTTTCAGTTGGACCAGCCACATGGTTTCAGTTGGACCAGCCACATTGTTTCAGTTGGACCAGCCACATGGTTTCAGTTGGACCAGCCACATTGTTTCAGTTGGACCGGCCACATGGTTTCAGTTGGACAGCCACATGGTTTCAGTTGGACCAGCCACATTGTTTCAGTTGGACCAGCCACATGGTTTCAGTTGGACCAGCCACATTGTTTCAGTTGGACCGGCCACATTGTTTCAGTTGGACCAGCCACATTGTTTCAGTTCGACCAGCCACATTGTTTCAGTTGGACCAGCCACATTGTTTCAGCTGGACCAGCCACATTGTTTCAGTTGGACAGCCGACCACTTCTCTCCAGCAGTCAACGTTCACTGAGGACCGTTTATTCACACAGTGTATTCACCAGCTCAAACCCCACTTACATTTTCTGGCCAATTGTTGAGTTTTCTTGGAAAAGAAGATCCACATCAATGTCAAAGTTACAAGTGGTGATGCACCAGGTCATACCACCTACCACCTGAAGAGGGGACAGGAGGACAGGTTGAGTGGGAGCTTTACTGTTGGAATCAATCAATGGCAGCCCTGTCTACTGAGTAAACTCAAAGATTAATAGATACTTCAGTTCACAATTTATAATAATAATAATAATACATTTCATTTAGCCCTTTTCCGAATACCCAAAGCGCTTTACATTACACATGACATATCAGACAGTGAACACTGTGTTGACAATCCCCACAGGAGCACATTGGGGTGAATAGTCTTGCCAAGGACACAACGGCTTGTCGGAGCGGCGTTTGTATCATCTGGAAAGGCAAAAGTGAGTGTTAATGTCGCCATCATCACGTGACAGGGAGAGAGCAGTCCTGGTACCTTATCGAAAGGGGACAAGCCTTTAATCCGTGCCCGGAAGTATCCAGCTGCCAGCAGGAGCTCCAGGATCTCCGCCAGCTTGATGCTCTGCTCCTCATCCTCTCGGGTTTCCACCTGGGGCCACACACACACACACACACACACACACACACACACACACACACACACACACACACACACACACACACACACACACACACACACACACACACACACACACACACACACACACACACACACACACACACACACACACACACACACACACACACACACACACACACACACACACACACACACACACACACACACACACACACACACACACTTTACCTCTGTAAGAAACAAACTCCATGTGGGCTGCTGGAGTGCTCTGGAGCAACACTGCACACAGCTGCAGAGGGTCTGTTCTTCCACTCAGCTGACGTCAACGTTAACGTCCATGGAAAGAGCCAAATGTCTGCCAACTTAAAGAGGCCATTCCTTTACTTGGCTCTCTTAATTATGAAATAAAGCAAAGGTTTCCTATTGACACCGCTAAAATTGTAAACGAGCATTCAAACTCCATCCAGCTGTTAAAGCTAACTCAAGTTAGCTCACAAGCAAGCCTCCGAGTTTCCCCGCTATTAGGTTGGAGTAAGGGTTGCAGTGAAAGCACCGTAGGTGTTAAAGGTTGATGTAAACGCTGCTCACCTGAATCAGGTTTCCTTCTTGGTCATATTGGGCACCTATTTTAGAGCCAGTTCTGACTCTGTGGAAAACCGACGAAGCCGCCGCCATGATGAACTGACGTGTGGACAGGTCACAT
Source organism: Pseudochaenichthys georgianus (assembly GCF_902827115.2). Classification (NCBI taxonomy): domain Eukaryota; kingdom Metazoa; phylum Chordata; class Actinopteri; order Perciformes; family Channichthyidae; genus Pseudochaenichthys; species Pseudochaenichthys georgianus. The sequence continues at coordinate 3,228,034 of NC_047523.1, forward strand.
GACCGGAACATGTGACATGTCAAATGTTGATTGTTGAATGCAACTAAACACAAGAAATAACAACGAACACTAACTAGCTATTTATTTGAAGCCGCAGGCGGGCTGTGTTTCGAACACGCGACAATGTCACGAGGAGCGCAGACCATGTAATGGTGTGTAAAAAGAACGGCACAGACACCACAACGTGCACGCGCATTTTCAGCCAGCAGAGGGAGCTACAGAGAAAAGATCTAGAAATTAAGTCATTTGGAAATAACGTTTGAGGCCTTCGTACATGGATGTATAATAAGAACATTCGTACCACATTTTTACACGGGTTTTAATTTTGCAACAACCAATCCTCTCAGATTGCTCCTTGCCAACCTGGTTCACTTACACTCAGAGGATATCTGCTAACACTGATACACAGATCGAGACATCAACTGTTATAATCATATTCAAATAATCATAATAATAATAATAATCGTAATCATCATACAATAATAATAACAATCATAATCATAATAACAATAATGGTAATAGTTATCATATAATAATAATAATATCATTATATTAATCATAATTATGTTATGTGCCGTTGCCAGTTACATTCATTCTGATTTCATTATGATTTAATTGTTCATGATTTCCATCATGTACAGCTTATTTATTTCCTTGATTTTACATCACATAATATTGTACACATGTTTTTAATGTTTAATGAGGTTTAACAAAACTATGCTTTGATGTGGTAATGCAATAAAGCTTCTTTAAATCTGAATTGAATAGGATACGTGCATTGTCTCTTTAAACTGATAGACCTTTAGGAGGAAGAAACAGTATACTGTTATAATAATAATAATAATAATAATAATAATAATAATAATAATAATAATAATAATAATAATAATACAAATACATACTCATCATAATACTTTTTATCATAATAATTATAGCAACAATCATAATAATCGTGTAATAATAATAATAAATAATATAATAATACTAATAATGTTATGTGCAGTTAGTATGCAGTGTTATCATTACTATTAGTTTTTATTATCATTACAAATGAATATTGTTGATGATTTCCATCACGTTCCGTTTCTTTCTTTCCTTCCCACATAATATTCTACAAATGTGTTTTAACAAACATGAGCTTTGATGTGCAACGCAAATAAAGTATCTTTACATTTGCATTTAGGTGACAGAGAGAGCGAGAGAGAGAGAGAAAAGAGAGAAAAAACACTGCCAGATATTTTGCGACAGTACTGCTCACATTGCGGCCACAACACGACAACGGCTCGGTTTACGGCACACGTGTGTACAGACCACTCCACTCCACTCCACTCCACTCCAGCGGCGGTGACTCCAACATGGCTAAAGTTTCTAAGAAGAAAGTGAGTAAGAAGAGCGTCAGGAAGAGCTCCACGGTGACGGAGAAGATCGCAGAGGTGAAGCCAGATGTGGTGTACGACGATGGCGACGATGAGTTTCTCAGTAAAGAAGACGGAAATATCAGCAGTGAGGAGGAGGAGGAGGAGGACGGCGGCGGCGGCAAGGATGAACGAAAACGCCAAAAGCTGCTTGAAGCCATCAGCGCTCTGGGAGGTAAGAGGCAGAAGAAGCTGGGGGAGAGATCCGAGGCAGCCGTCCTCATGTCGGAGTTTACCATCAACGCCGAGGGAGAGGGCGATAAGATCGATCTCTCGGACCTCATCGGGTCAATGGAGAAAACCTCCGCTGTCCCTGCCAAGACCAAGAAGCAGCTGAAGAACCTGCAGCATTCTAACAAGACCATTGAGTGCCCCCTCAGCAAGCAGGAGAGTGAGAGGATTCAAAGAGATGTGGCTTTCCGGAAGGCTTCCACAGAGGTGACCCGGTGGAAAGACATCATCAAACAGAACCAGCGGGCCGAGCAGCTGGTCTTCCCCCTGGAAAAGGAGCCCACGGGTCCTAGGCCAATGGAGAGGATGGTGACCGGGTGGAAGGCACAAACCCCGCTCGAGCAGGAGATATTTGCCCTCCTTTCAGCAAACAAGCAGCCCATCAATGACCCCATCCTGACCCCTGCAGAGGAGGCTTCAATGAGGGCCATGAGCCTGGAGGAGGCCAAGATACGCCGCGCAGAGCTGCAGAAAGCCCGGGCTCTGCAGTCCTACTACGAGGCAAAGACCCGGAGAGAGAGAAAAATCAAGAGCAAAAAATACCACAAAGTGCAGAACAAGGCAAAGCGTAAAGAGTTCCTGAAGAAGTTTGAGGAGATGGTGAAGACGGACCCCGCCGCTGCTTTGGAGGAGCTGAGTAAGATCGAGCTGGCCAGGATGCAGGAGAGGATGTCTCTGAAGCACCAGAACAGTGGCAAGTGGGCCAAGTCAAAGGTCATCATGGCAAAATATGATGAGGGGGCTCGCAAAGCCATGCAGCAGCAGCTGGAGGTGAACAAGGAGCTGACCCAGAAGCTGGTGACTGCGCTGAATAGAGAGGAAGAGGAAGAGGAGGAAGCCGTGGATGAAGAGGTGCTGCCTGATTTTGTAAATGATGCAGAGCAAGGACTACATTGTTCCAATCCCTGGATGAGAGGAAAGCTGTCCGAGGACCCTGCTGAAAAAGAGTTAAGTGAAAATATGGATCTAATAACCGAGGGGCCCGGAGCTGTGGGAAATCCAGCCGATGAAGAGGAGGAGGAGGAAGAGGTTGTAGAAACAGAAGAGGAAACCCTCCTCAGGGAGTTTGACAGCAGGAGGAAACGGCGTCAGGCTCACGAGGCTGTCACAGCACCTGTACCTGACCAGGAGGAAGAGGAGGAGCCACAAGTACCTGACCAGGAGGAAGAGGAGGAGCCACAAGGACCTGACCAGGAGGAAGAGGAGCTGTCCGAGTTCACAAGCCTTCTCCGGGGAATAGCAGACAGCCGTCGGGAAGCTGAGATGCCCGAGGGAGCGGCAGACTCCTGCCACACGGACCCGTCAGCCCAGCTGGAGGAGGGGCTGCTGAGGGTCAGGACTCTGGAGGACATGGAGCTCCTCGGTCAGCCGGCCCCTGCTACAGAGCAGCCGCCCTCTGTAGCTCCACAGGCTGACACAACCAGGAAAAGAAAGCGGGGGATCGAGCTGAAAGAAGTTCTCACCAAAGAAACAAAAGTCATCAAAGTTCCTCTCGCCCCAACCATGGAGGACACGGAGGACTCGGAGGACAAGCTTGACCAACGGGGGCTCATTAAAGAGGCCTTTGCCGGAGATGACGTGGTGTCAGACTTCCTTAAGGACAAGAGGAAGCAGGAGGATGCAGCGAAGCCGCAGGTTGTGGACCTGACTCTTCCTGGTTGGGGCGAGTGGGGGGGGACAAACCTCAAGCCTTCCCGCAACAAACGGAGGAGGTTCAGGATCAAGGCGGCCCCCCCCCCTCCAAGGAGAGACCAATGTCTCCCCAGCATCATCATGTCGGAGAAGAGAAACAGCTCCATCAGCCTCCATCAGGTGAACTCGCTGCCCTTTCCCTTCCAGAACCACGCGCAGTTTGAGAGCACCATCCGCGCTCCGCTGGGTCGCACCTGGAACACAGAGCAGACTGTCAGGAAGATCAGCAAGCCCAAGGTGGTCACCCAGCTGGGCGCCATCATCGAGCCCATGTCCCGCGAGGAGCTGCTGAAGGACAGGAAGCAGGTGTCTGCTGGGAGCACCGGTCGTGTGGACTCATGGAAGAGAAAACGTTAGCAACAGTTCTCGTCAAAATGCTCACTGGGTAAAAGTCAGTGTAAAGCAGAGCAGCCAGCACAGCGGGTTGTCATGACAGCCGCACTACTTTTCATGTTATCTAGATATGTCTAATGAATGCTGAGGGGTGGATGTGTGAAGCAGGGGTGGCGTTGGGGTAGATGAGCAGCTGGTGGTCCGGTGGAGCCCCTCCCTCACTGTATCTGTTGTCTGACGTGGTAAATGGACTCAAACTCGATCTGCTTCCTGTGCTTTCTTTTAGCATAAGTTGTCGTTTTTAAAAAGAATGAATTGTGGTAGTTCCCAGCTGATGATGTATAAATACAATAATGGTATTACCAGCCATAGTTAATAACATTTCATAAACCATAATGAGTGTTTTAAAATGCTGTATTAATCTAGGTCTATGTATTATTACTGATATGTTGGTGTGTACTGGTCCCTGAACACATCCCACCTGCTGTAGTCGCTCCATGTATGGTAGGAATATATATTGAGTTTTAAAAGATGCCTATTGTACATGTGTGATAGCTGGATCTGTAATGACTAAGTGTAGCTTTAAGATAAAGAGTGGAGTAGGAAGTCATATGTTCCTCTGAGAGGAAGTAGGAAACATACAGCAGACGAACTGCTCAAAGTACATACTGTATTATAAGTAGTGTACTTATGACAGACACTGTTAAATGTATTGTTGGGTTTAGCTAATATACCACCGTGCCCATAAGAGGAATATCCAGTACGACCTGTCACTGCTCACACAGCAGCACTGACCTGTGATCAGTGGAGAGGAGCAGAGCATCAGTTTAGAACTACAATGTGTTCATGGTTTGCTATTGACTCTATAATCTGATGTGAACTCATTTCAATATGGCTGTCTTTGTGTCCCAAATAAATAACTCTTGCACAGATGTAAGGCCTCAGTTCAAAGACCCTTCTCTTCCTTTGGACCATCTCCTCTCTAGGTCACACTGAAGGCCTCAGCGCTGACACTCCAGAGGTCATAGACGGCCATGCCCCCAGAGCATCTTCTCGGCCTGGCGGTGATGCCCACGGCACCAACACAGTTCACTTCACAAACCCAATACCCAGCTTTATTCACATTGTATTATTTCAATTCATCAATTCCATTGAAGTCAGCTTCTTCTCTCCATCAAAAGAAAATAGTTTGTCACAAACAATTTGACTTTTTTCAAGACATTGTGTACAAGGTTAGTACAGTGGTTTGCCTTGTCTTGATGTTGCCATAGTAACATGTCCTGGTTCCTGGCCGTGGACTAAACGACCTCATGTTGGAGGTAAAGGGCATTATCTATCCTTTCTGACATACATTCACCAAACAAGTCAATTCATTGATTATTTTTTAATGATTAACTAATAACTCAAAACTAAATATATGTTGAATGAAAAAATAAAACCCTGGCATCCTTTGCTATTGTGTTGCCCTAAGGGTTGGATTCCCATCGCTGTGTGGTGCTTTCAAGCGTGTCACTTTACATGGTGTTTATTCCTTCTGTCAATGTAAGCAGAGGAGTTACTTCACAGGATGCTGCATCACATGCTTCACTGACACCTCTGAAGGCGGCAAACTGGGGCCGGCCGTTACGGGTGCAGCAGGAGCAGCATCTACAATGTGCTCGATATGTAGATATGAATGTGCAAGGCAGCCGTGTCTAAGGAAAGCATTTACAGTTGGTGAGAGTGCGTGCTGTGGCACCTGACATCTCTGTGTTGCATGTGATAGGCACTCTATTAAAGCAGAGGAATCCCGTAGTGACTATGCATCAGTTCAGGTACTGGTTGTCAGCTTGAGTGCGCGAGAGGCATTGGAGAATTCCATTAGAAACCCATAGTTACTAAATCAGTCATTCTCTATCGAACCTCCTCTTTGGGGCAATTACTGCAGCTTCATACAGCTTCAACAAAGAAACGAGACCGAGTCCTTGGACTGGCTGCCGCCGCTGCTCACTGGACTGCATCGAGAGCAGACAGTGATCCTCGCTCAGGTGGTGAAGGCTGCTGGCTGTAAGTCAGAGCGGGGTGGGCCGACAGCCTCCATGATGGAACACGCGTTCCCATAAAGCCCATTTGTAAGATCTGCTTACATATTTGTTCTAGGATGAAGGAGCATGTATATGCCTTATTGGTTGGCTGCAAAGCTGTATGAGATGAGACAGAAGCATGGCTTACCTAACTATTTAAAAGCATGCAGTAATTCCTAACTGATGAAGTATTATAAAGTGCCGTTAAATGCACAACAGTCTTATTTGTCACTAAAGTCCACTTGATTTGCAAGTCTGTTTGTGATACAATCTGATGGAGGACTACTACCCACCCCCTGTGATCCAAGGCCCGGCTCATGCGCCCTGACAGGTGTAAGATGAACTTAGTTAGCTGCAGAGGCGCTCATGCGCACCAAATTAAATGAATGGAACAAATCCCCTCCTAATTAAGATGAAAGCACGTGTCAGTTGTAACCTTGCTGAGCACTAATTATGTACAAATGATTTATCATCTGTTTCGTCCTGAATAGCAATGGCCTCACCTCTCTGATAGCCCTGCTGGCTGTTAAGAGATGGCCCATGATCAACAGTGACAGGTTGTGCTGCGGAGAAGCTGCACGTCCACCGGGCCAGCCAATCAGAGCCGGCCTGAGCTCAGACTCTCCTCCCTTCCATTAACCTACATTGAGTGTGCAGCTGAGCATCACTGTGTCTCGTCTCTCCTTCTTGTTTCTCTCCCCGGAATGAAAATAAAGTACATTCAGTGAGGAACGGGGGGGGGGGGGGCTGTGTGACTGGTGCAGGCTGAGCGGGGGGGGGGGGAGACTGTGTGACTGGTGCAGGCTGAGCGGGGGGGGGGGGGAGACTGTGTGACTGGTGCAGGCTGAGCGGGGGGGGGGGGGGGGGGAGACTGTGTGACTGGTGCAGGTTGAGCGGGGGGGGGGGGCTGTGTGACTGGTGGCAGGCTGAGCGGGGGGGGGGAGACTGTGTGACTGGTGCAGGCTGAGCGGGGGGGGGGCTGTGTGACTGGTGCAGGCTGAGCGGGGGGGGACTGTGTGACTGGTGCAGGCTGAGCGGGGGGGGGGGGGCTGTGTGACTGGTGCAGGCTGAGCGGGGGGGGAGACTGTGTGACTGGTGCAGGCTGAGCGGGGGGGGGGCTGTGTGACTGGTGCAGGCTGAGCGGGGGGGGGGGGCTGTGTGACTGGTGCAGGCTGAGCGGGGGGGGGGAGACTGTGTGTACTGGTGCAGGGCTGAGCGGGGGGGGGGGGACGGGGCTGTGTGACTGGTTGCAGGTGATCGGGGGGGGGCTGTGTGACTGGTGCAGGCTGAGCGGGGGGGGGGGAGACTGTGTGAATGGTGCAGGCTGATCGGGGGGGGGGGGGGGGGGGGGGCTGTGTGACTGGTGCAGGCTGAGCGGGGGGGGAGACTGTGTGACTGGTGCAGGTGAGCGGGGGGGGGGCGTGTGTGACGGTGCAGGCTGAGCGGGGGTGGGGTTGAGAGGGGTGGAAGACTGTGTGGACTGGTGCAGGCGAGCGGGGGGGGGGGGGGGGGGGGGAGTGAAAACCTGAAACAGAGATGAGTCCCGCTGAGTTCCATTCGTGCATTCTTACGGGGCAATGTGAGGCGGGTTCACAGGCTCTCCAACTATAATAACAAATTAAATAACGCAGAGTACTGTCAGCCTATACGTCAACATGTTCTGCACAATAAATGCCCTGGAACACAAACATGCAGGTAGTACTGGTACCAGCCTGAGGCCAGCAGGTGGTGCAATAGGCTAAGCCTGCCAAAAGCCCGTCTCTAAATGCCTGAGGGCGAGCATGTGAGAACAAGCAGCTCCTCGTGATGAATGGACGGTCTAAGGGATATTCCGTCTTGCGAGTACAGATACATTTCAACGCGCAGCAGCTCTGATTAGCATTAGAATCAGAGTCCCTCGTGATGCTAAGGACACATCAACCAATCTGTAATCATTGTTCCGCAGGCTCGCTCACAAGGGGATATAGCCTGCTTTGTCATTACCGTTCAATATGCCACACACACGCTGGCACGGCTCCACGGTCTTCCAGCTACGGGGCTTTTGCATTTCCTCCTCGAGGGTCCAAGACATTGCAGACAACCATGCTGCACATGCCTCCTCTCTGTTGCACTGTCTGCAGATGAGAGATGCTTTTCTTCCATGACTGCTGCAGAAGGCAGAGACAAGCGTCCTCCTCATTCTGCGTCTCACTTGGTCCTTGTGTGGTTCTTCTTTTGAAATTGTCCCTGTGTGCGTCCTCAGATGTCATTATGTGCGCGTGTCAGCTCCGGCCTCTATGTGCGCGTGTCAGCTCCGGCCTCTAGGGAACAATTGACTCGCTATTGTGATTTGGGTTTTAGCCGACACCTTTGGTCACAACAATGTGCTTGTTGGATGTTGTGGTAAATGTCAGTACCTGCTAGCACACACGCACACGCACGCACACACACACACACACACACACACACACACACACACACACACACACACACACACACACACACACACACACACACACACACACACACACACACACACACACACACAGTCATATGTCACTATTGCCCTGAGTCTAATCGTTGGTGGATACATGTGCATAGGTAAAAAGATTTCACCCATGTCAGCCTTATAATGCAGATGACGCAGGTCATCCCTGACATGTAACACATCACTGAAGACAAGAGCAGCAGCCATTTTCCTTTGTTGCCCCCTACCCTTTCCACAGTGTATTCTTGTGCCCGCAGTGAGGGAAGAGAGGCTTGGCAAACAGCATCTCCCACATCATGGCTTTCTGGGGATTGGCGGGGGCGGAGGGTTAGGGGTTAATTATAGACGACAGAAAGGTCACAGGGCCTATTCTTTTGGAGCTGGGACCTGCAACGGTCCATTGGGGAGGACATTTATGACGAGGGCCCGGCCCCACCCCTCCGTCACCATCACTCACATTTAAACTGAAGGAGCCGACAGTGGGACTGCGCAGCGTGATAATGAAAAGGCCCTTAGCGCTCGGCACAGGCAGGATGATGAATTGAATCCCTGGCTGATCTCTGGTTGCGTCAGGGGGCCTCCAGTAACCCTTGACAACTAATCGAAAGCCCCCGTACCCTCCTCTTGCCTACCAGACTTCCTTTATCACTCTCATTATTGGGGTTAAGTGAGCCTCCCGTGGGACTATGAGTAGTACAGTGTAGGACCTGCCAATTCATCTCATTGGATAATTCATTCTTTGTATGAGTGTGATAATAGTAGCAGTCATGTTCACATCGTAGAAAAGGTCCGTTTTTATTACAAACTAAAATGGCTTTTTAAGAAATGTCACAAGTTAAGTGTAGGTAGACCAAATGTTTGGAAATGCATGTGTCTGTAATAAGAAGATGAATCCACGAGGATGTCAACAATCCTGTGGGAGCCATCAGGGAAGCAGCATGGTGAGTCAGGCAGGACCGCAGAGACAGGTTCAGCCACGACTCCAAGTCCAGGACTCAGATCCAGTGCTCAGGACTCAGGATCCAGGACTCAGATCCAGTGCTTAGGACTCAGGATCCAGGACTCAGATCCAGTGCTCAGGACTCAGGATCCAGGACTCAGGATCCAGGATTCAGGATCCAGAATCCAGGATCCAGGATTTAGGACTCAGAATCCAGGACTCAGGATCCAGGACTCAGGATCCAGAACTCAGGATCCAGAACTCAGGATCCAGGACTCAGGATCCAGAACTCAGGATCCAGGACTCAGGATCCAGAATCCAGGACTCAGGATCCAGGATCCAGGATCCACGACTGCGAATCCAGGACTCAGGATCCAGGACTCAGGAACCAGGACTCAGGATCCAGAATCCAGGACTCAGGATCCAGGACTCAGGATCCAGAATCCAGGACTCAGGAAAACAGCATTAGAATTGGAGGATGAAACCCTCTTTATTGGTCACACACACACACACACACACACACATACACATACACACACACACACACACACACACACACACACACACACACACACACACACACACACACACACACACACACACACACACACACACACACACACACACACACACACACACACACACACACACACACACACACACACACACACACACACACACACACACACACACACACACACACACACAGTGACATGTGGCCTCTGCATTTAACCCCTAGGGCTAGGAGCCTAGATCCACAACTCAAGATCCTGGTGTCGACAGACAGAACACAGTTTGGGGAAGCTGTGTTATTTGGAACATGAGTACACAGGGACAGAGAGACAGAGGCAGAAGGAAGAAGGAAGGGGTCCCCCAACAGCCTATGGCAGCAAAACTAGGGGCTGATTCTAGGCAGCCCTACTTATAATCTTTATACGTTTCTTAAGTGAAAAACGGATAGGTGTCCATTGAGCTCTATTGTCTGAACACTTTTGATAACACACCAGTGAGCACCACTGGGTGACATGTTCCTTCATGACCAACACCAGAATACAGTTCTGCTGCACGGAATACACACTAAAGCGTCCCATATGAAATAATCCTCAACGGAAAAAATAGTCCTTAACATATTAACCTGTTTCAGTAACCATTTCTAAAATCTACACTAAGAAATACGTATTTTGATTTTCAGCGGAGATGACAGAAAAGTCACTGGTGCTGGATGAGGGAGGTTTTGTGTGTGTGTGGGGGGGGGGGGGTAGAGTCCAGGACCATTTGGGGCAGGGGAGAAAGGTCGGAGGCAGGGTGGAGAGTTCAAGGCAGAGATGTCAGAGGGGGGAGGGAGGGAGGGGAGAGAGTTCAGCATCCTGACCGCCTGGTGGTGGAGGAAGCTGTTCCCCATGTTGCGGACCTTCACCAGCGTGAGCACCTCCCCTGTCAGCCATGGCTTCTGGTTGGCCCGGATGGTGGTGGTTCTGTTCTGTGTCACATCGTCAATGCATTTGGTGATGTAGCCGTGACTGTCTCTGTGTTGGTGTGATGGGTGTATGTGGCTGCCTGCTTGAACATGTCCCAGTCTGCATGTCAAAGCAGTCTCTGAGTGCAGCCGTGCTGTCCGCTGCACACTGTTTTGAAATCGGTTTGGTGGTTTTTACCCTGGGTCTGCAAGCTGGTTCAAAGCAGAACAGTGAGGTGATCGAAAAGGCCAACGTGGGGAGGGGGATGCCTTTAAGAACCTTTGATGTTGACCAGGTCTAATGTGTGTTTTCCCCTGGTTGGAAAATCAGCATGCTGATATATTTTAGGCAGCACAGTTTTCAAGTTAGCGTGGTTGAAGTCTCCAGCTACGATGAGAAGGCCGTCTGGGTGTGCTGCTGTTGCTCACTGATGCTCTGACAGTTCACCAAGTGCCTCCTCTTTACCCTCGCTACTGGGTTAGGCGGGAGGTAAACAGCCACCACAAGAATCGCTGTAAACTCCCTCGGCAGGTAAAAAGGGCGGCACTTTAGAACCATGAACTCCACCAGCGGCAAGCAGCTGGCTAACAACAACAGTATCTCGGCACCAAGCGTCACTGATGTATCTTCCATTTGTTCTTCCTTCTTTTCCTCATTTTCAATGGAAAATGCCATGTATGGTAGGAATATATATTGAGTTTTAAAAGATGCCTATTGTACATGTGTGATAGCTGGATCTGTAATGACTAAGTGTAGCTGTAAGATAAAGAGTGGAGTAGGAAGTCATATGTTCCTCTGAGAGGAAGTAGGAAACATACAGCAGACGAACTGCTCAAAGTACATACTGTATTATAAGTAGTGTACTTATGACAGACACTGTTAAATGTATTGTTGGGTTTAGCTAATATACCACCGTGCCCATAAGAGGAATATCCAGTACGACCTGTCACTGCTCACACAGCAGCACTGACCTGTGATCAGTGGAGAGGAGCAGAGCATCAGTTTAGAACTACAATGTGTTCATGGTTTGCTATTGACTCTATAATCTGATGTGAACTCATTTCAATATGGCTGTCTTTGTGTCCCAAATAAATAACTCTTGCACAGATGTAAGGCCTCAGTTCAAAGACCCTTCTCTTCCTTTGGACCATCACGGGCGATAACAGCATAGTCTTGTTCTACTGGGGTTTGCATGATAAACACAGTTACGCATGATACAGTTGACTTTAACTATGGTGGAATGAAAGAATACGAGTCTGTTTAAATTCCAACTATTGTGTTGCCAGATATAATCCCTGAAACCTGGTCTTGAGCAGCAGACCTATGGTGAATACAAAACGGAATGTAAATGGGATTGAGGATTAAGATTGATCCACTTCACACGGCAACTTTCTCACCTCTGCATCTCTGTAAATCTATTAGACCACAAGAGCAAATCACACATGTAACAGAAGTGTGTGTGTGTGTGTGTGTGTGTGTGTGTGTGTGTGTGTGTGCGTGTGTGCGCAACTTTTGGAGGGTTTTGTCAATTTTACAAAAAATATAATAAGTCATAAAAAGCACATGCTATAAAGAACGCAACGCACACAGTCGCCTGATTCTCTGCAAATTAATACTCTAAACTACATAATTTCAAGTACAATCAACTCATTTCCAGGTTAAATATGTCATTATTGTGTAACATTTACAATACACTTTTTAAATATTATTATTTTGAATAAAATGATTTATGAAGTATTATCCAGCTGTTTGAAAGATGTTAGAATTGAAACGTCTTTGATTGGTTCATCCATGGACCTCTAATCATGTGATACGTCTGCCTTGTGTAACGTAGTTGCGTCATGCGTCATGGCGAGTTCAATCATTTTGGGCAGCCGGAAGTAGTCACAAGGAGAGAAGCATAAGGCTAATTCATATTTGGCGTATTGCAGCATAGTTTAGTTTAAAGTCATGTGAAATGTCTTATCGGATTGTAACGTCTCTGTCAACATAAGGTAAGGCCTTCCACACAGCTCGTGCTGAGGCGGGTAACTGATATTGACCATTTTCGTTGAGCTAGCTAGCTATTACCTATAATGAGAGTAGCTAACTAACGTCAAGCTAACTAACTTTGCATATCCGCTGCCATCACAACTATTTGTTGTTAACGCTTTTTACCGTCATTTAGGTGTTTAGTTTCCTCTTTTGGACCGAAAGTGAGTTGCTAGTGACAGACGGGTAAATGCTTTTGACTTCGTTTATTGATTAGCGTTTTGGCTCAAATCTTCAGGTTGCTGTTAGTTTCTATAGAATCACCGTCGATGGTTATTATTCTACATTTAAAGTTGTAAAGTTAGTTTTGTTAAAAACAAACAACTGTTCACAGTGTGTTACATTGCCAGACACAGACTGGGGCTAAAGGTGAGTGCAGTCCAGTTATACACACTGAACCTGCTCCCTCTGTCAGCTGGACGCAGCTTAGAGTGTTACTCAGGAATCACGAGGCCCCCCTCCATAAACAAAGAAACAAATGTATAACCATTTTTTAAATATTACTGTATTTTTCACTTCTTTACCATGTAGCGAGCTAGCTAAATGTAAGTATTTTTCTATCTCTATCTGTTAGAAACATCTTGGGACGTTCTATCTCCAATGTGTTTATACTTGTGTATATAAGTAGTACGATACTTAAGTAGAAAGTGAATATTTAAAGTAGCTGATGGAGGATGGACTTTTAAAGTATTTGTAATCCTCTGCCTGTCCTTGTTTTTCAGCTTGGTTTGGGATGTCAGAGGAGGACTTTAAAATCACTGGCGGGTAAAGACGTCATCGAGCGTATATTTTCCAGACCTATGCTTATAAATGTCCCTAACACTGACAGCCATGAGCAACAGTGCAGGGACCGGAGGCCAGCAGGAGTGGTCGGGACCCGGGCAGACGCCGGGGCCTTCGCGGGGCCCCTATATTTCTGTCATCACTAACAGGTTAGCTTATTCTCCACACAATCTCACCTTTAGAAGAAGAACCTGTTGACCACAGGAATGGATATGTTTTTGTTATCCAATATAGAATTTTAGTTTTGTTGTTGTTGCTATACTGTATGTAACATAGCTATGGGACATTTAACATGACATGTATGAGTCTGCTGGGCATTGGACGCAGTACACGGCATGTCTTTTGAGGCCCTGTGTGCCTCACGTCATGTTTATCAGTTTGCAGTGTAACACATAACAGTGGAGGAACGTACTCGTCTCCTGACTGCGTTGCATCTGCGTTGTAGGACCACCAACCTGCTGATCCGAGGGGCCATGCTGTTCTCTGTGGGAGTCTTCCTGTCCCTGGTGCTGAACTTACTCCAGGTGCAGAGGAACGTTACTCTCTTCCCCCCCGACGTCATAAGCAGCATCTTCTCCTCTGCCTGGTGGGTGCCCCCCTGCTGTGGCACAGCCTCAGGTATGTGAACACTACGTGTCGGTGGCAGGAAAGATGGAGGAATGGTTGTCTGTGGTTCTTTGGTGAAGTAGTGTAGGGGTGTGTGTAGTGTTTGCACAAGACATCTTTCCTTGTGCATGTATATATATTAGGGCTGTCAGTCGATCACAAATATGTAATCGCGATTAATCGCATGATGTCCATAGTTAATCGCACATTTTGTATCTGTTCTAAATGTACCTTAACGAAATATTTTGTAATACTCTTATCAACACACGAGTGGACAAATATGCTTTATGCAAATGATGTTT
>NC_047523.1:3242453-3282453 GCF_902827115.2 Pseudochaenichthys georgianus
CTGGACGCCTCCTCCCTCCTCTGGACGCCTCCTCCCCCATCTCTCTCTGGATGCCTCCTCCCCCCTCTCTCCTCTGGACGCCTCTTCTCTCCTCTGGACGCCTCCTCCCCCCTCTCTCCTGTGAACGCCCCCTCTCTCCTCTGGACGCCCCCTCTCTCCCCTGGACGCCTCCTCCCCCCTCTCTCCTCTGGATGCCTCCTCCCCCCTCTCTCCTCTGGACGCCTCCTCTCTCCTCTGGACGCATCCTCTCTCCTCTGGACGCATCCTCTCTCCTCTGGACGCCTCCTCCCCCCTCTCTCCTCTGGGTGCCTCCTCTCTCCTCTGAACGCCTCCTCCCCCCTCTCTCCTCTGGATATTTCTTCCCCCCTCTCTCCTCTGGACGCCTCCACTCTCCTCTCTCTCTGGACGCCTCCTCTCTCCTCTGGACGCCTCCCTCTCTCCTCTCTCCTCTGGACGCCTCCTCTCTCCTCTGGACACCTCCTCCCCCCTCTCTCCTCTGAACGCCTCCTCCCCCCTCTCTTCTCTGGATGCCTCCTCTCCTCTGGACGCCTCCTCCCCCCTCTCTCCTCTGGATGCCCCCTCTCTCCTCTGGACGCCTCCTCCCCCCCTCTCTCCTCTGGACGCCTCCTCCCCCCTCTCTTCTCTGGATGCCTCCTCTCTCCTCTGGACACCTCCTCCCCCCTCTCCCCTCTGGACGCCTCCTCTCTCCTCTGGACGCCTCCTCTCTCCTCTGGATGCCTCCTCTCTCCTCTGGACACCTCCTCCCCCCTCTCTCCTCTCAACGCCTCCTCCCTCTCTCCTCTGAACACCTCCTCCCCCCTCTCCCCTCTGGACGTCTCCTCTCTCCTCTGGACGCCTCCTCCCCCCTCTCTCCTCTGGACGCCTCCTCTCTCCTCTGGACGTCTCCTCCCCCCTCTCTCCTCTGAACACCTCCTCCCCCCTCTCCCCTCTGGACACCTTCTCCCCCCTCTCTCCTCTGAACACCTCCTCCCCCCTCTCTCCTCTGAACACCCCCTCCCCCCTCTCCCCTCTGGACGCCTCCTCTCTCCTCTGGATGCCTCCTCCCCCCTCTCTCCTCTTGATGCCTCCTCCACCCTCTCCCCTCTGGATGCCTCCTCCCCCCTCTCCCCTCTGGACGCTTCCTCCCCCCTCTCTCCTCTGGATATTTCCTCCCCCCTCTCTCCTCTGGACGCCTCCTCCCCCCTCTCTTCTCTAGATGCCTCCTCCCTCCTCTCTATATTTCCTCCCCCCCTCTCTCCTCTGGACACCTCCTCTCCCCTCTCTTCTCTGGATGCCTCCTCCCTCCTCTCTCAAAGTGCCGAGCCATTTGGTCATAAGTGAGAGAGGAGGAGCCTAATCTGTCTGCTTGTATTCTTTGTGGCTATCTGGCTGAACACAGCGATATCTCCAGAGCAGGGCTGCACTGTCACACGGATAGGAACCCAGTGTAGAGCTTCCAGACACTGACTGCTTTGTCCTTGACCCTACCTCTGTCAGAAAGTGGACTTCGCCAACAACGTGCAGCTGTCTCTGACTCTGGCGGCGCTCTCCATCGGACTGTGGTGGACTTTTGACCGCTCCCGCAGTGGCTTTGGCCTGGGGGTCAGTATCGCCCTGTTGGCTACGCTGGCCACACAAGTCCTGGTTTATAATGGAGTCTTTCAGTAAGTTTACACACCTAGTTTTTATACATTTAGTGTGCAAGAAAATTGATGACAAAAAGTGGAACGCATTGAAATGTTTGTAGGTTCAGAATTTTGAATACATAGTCATTAAATGACATAGTAGAAACTTTCTTTAGTGTAATTGTGTATTAATCTTCTATTTTTTCATTTGAAAACATTCCTGTTTTCAATATCTTCAGTACATTTGTTGTAATCCTAGGAAAGCATGGATGAAAGTTAAGTGTCGGTATGTTAGAATTCAGAGTTGCTGTCATGTGCTCCCTCTCTGCACAGGTATACTTCTCCAGACTTCCTATATATTCGCTCCTGGTTACCGTGCATCTTCTTCGCGGGGGTGATAACCATGGGAAACATAGGGCGGCAGCTAGCCTTGGTAAGAAACTTGAATCATTTGACTAAGTCTGCTTTGGCAAATCTCTGTCTGAGATCCATGCTGGTTTCTTGGACTGTAAAGCAAATGCAGGTGTCAGAGTTCATCAGTGTCCTCAAAAGTGATTCACTCAGATACTGGCCATGAAAGTGGTTTCATCTAATTGGTTTCTCTGCTCTTGTGTTTTCTTTCAGTATGAATACAAATTCATTCAGGAAAAGACCCATCAGGACTGAGGGATCTCTCAGGCCCTTGTTATTGCAGCAGTCTGAAGCCAGAGGCACTTATCAGAGAACATCTTCATGCAGCATACGCACAGTTGAGGCGTGTCCAACGAGACCTGAGCTCCTGATTGGCTGCCTGCTGCTTTCCAATGGACATGACAGTATTTTTGATTGGCTCTTGTCAGGTCATTCAGAGCTCCGGTGGCTTCTAACTGAGCTGAGACAAACAATGAGTTTAGTTGTTGTGTTTGTGTTGCTGTTTATCTCTACGTACCTGCGGGGGATTAGCAGCAAAGCATCTATCGTTCTTCAGATCAGCTTTGTTGTGCCAAACAGTCACACAGGATCAGTTTTAAAGTCTGCTCTTATCACAGTCTTTCACAGCCTTCATGTATCAGTGGAGAACACACAGCCTAGTTAAATTGCATCTGAAAAGATATGCATCCATAGACCTGACTGTTTAATGTACATTAAACAGTGACTTGACATTTTCTTGATAAAGGAATTATGCTGTGTACTGTACACTGGCTGTGAAGCCACCAACATGTGTACGTCATTGGTTTGAGACGACTTCCTATTGATCGTGAAATCTTCTGAGGGCTTTGGAAGAGCTTTTAGTACACTTTGAAATGACTTCCACGCATACATAAACACTGCATTTTTTTAAAGAATTCACTTATTGTTGGAGAATTTATTTTTTTGTAATGATTTGTTCCTTTTAGGGAGCAACATTTATTCAATTATATGTATCCTTACTAGTTTCCTGGTTTAAATAAAGGCCAACATTTAGCGTTATCAGCGTAAATGCCAAATCTCCTTAGCTCAACATTTTCTGTGCGGTGCTGTGTACACGTGAAACTGCTGAACGTGGATTTCATTGAATCCTTAATCTCCATTACAAAATAGATCATATATTTATAACTAGATTATGAAGTTTGGAAGGTAGAACTTGTGGGTCCATGTAATCTCTCTAGCTCAATATCTAGTGATGTAAAACACATTACCACAGAACTGATGGATAAACTGATGTTATAGACAATTAGCATTATGTTTGGCTGGTTTCCGAAGCATACTGACGGTGTTGTGAGCGTGAGCTGAGGATCCTGTGAGCTCCAGTAAGACTCATGTTCTTCTCTTCTGCTCATCTGAATGCAGCTTCATTACTGGTCCCTTACCCACAAAGAAGAACCTCATATGGTAAATGGACTGGCGCTTTATCCAGTCTTTACGACCCCTCAAAGCGCTTTACATACTACATGTCATTCACCCATTCATACAGAGCAGTGTACCTTACTCTAGGACCTAACATTCAGATATATTCACACACCGTTGGCCATGCCATCGGGAGCAACTCGGGGTTAAGTATCTTGCCCAAGGATACATCGACATGTTGGCTGCATGGGCTGGGAGCGAACCCACAACCTTCTGGTTGAAAGACGGCCACAGTTGCATATACACATATACAGTGTTTAGCAGTGTTAAAGTCTGTTCACATCTGAAGTGCTCGGTGAGCAGCAGTTGTTAGCTGACACATTAAGAGCCCTCCTGGTAGAAAGGAATACACAAGAAGAAACCTGCAGAATAAAAGCAAGAAGTACCTGAAAGAAGTGTGACTAGGTTTCTTAACCTGTTAAGCCCCAAAGACCCCTTCGGCGGGTCTTTTTTTTCTTTTCTTTTCACGACACTGTTTTAGGGCTTCTTAATATTAAAAAAACTATGAATGTGGCATACCCTCCTAACGCGAAGAAACTCAGCTAACTGATGATACGAACCATTTTTACCGAAACATTAACACAAGTCTCACAAGAAGGGTCTAAATGAGCCCTGAGCGAAAACATGCTAACGCAGAGCACAGAACTCCAGCTATACCGATCAATATACTTATTGGATCAGCACAAACAAGCTTAGATAGCATCCTGAGATTCCACAGATTATAGAAATATAAATATCATTGAGCGATTAGAACTCGCGACAGGGGAAGGAAATACAGACAACACACGACGTAGCAAACCACAGAGATATGCTCACTTTAGCTGTTATTCTGATCAAAAGTCGTGTTCAATGGCATTAAAACGAGAAAAAACGCGGTTGAAGGTTAATCCATAGGTTATAACAATGTGTCTGTCACTTTGAAAAAAGTATTGATAATCCGTAATTACATTTTTGTGCAAAAATCGGAGAATAAATATTAGCTGCTAATAGTAGCCACCAGAGGTTAGCGCAGCTCCCGGTTTTGCTAAGCGTCCCTCTCACTCCTTATTTGGTAACGTGTGTATGTGGAACTTTCCCTCAATTCCATTGGCTCTAGTGGTTAGAAAGAGATATCAATCATCAAAATCGACCAAGGGGGGCCAGAGACATGGAAAATCCACCCGAATGACCCTAGAAGTGGTTTTCTTTTGCTAAATCTCTCTAAAAAGGTCACATGCCACTTGTTTTGCATCAATCTTGATACAGGGTACTTATTATATGTTGTACTTTGGATTCCTAAAGCTTTTAGTCTACCATCCCATCATTCAAGGGTGGTTTTTCACTATAAGTAATGTGTTTTTTTTGGACGGACACAATAATTTAAATTGTTTTACTATGTTCAATCTGAATTTACTTTAAAATAAATCTGTATTGATTCTGACTCTTCTACATCCAACTCACAGGTTTATCATTGCTTTGAGAAAAAAGATTATTAATTTCCCCCTTTTAGAAGTGTAGTTATGGTCATTTGTTCTGGGAATGTCATATTCGAGCCTGAGACCTGGAAAGGCTCGGGGCTTAACAGGGACACTATTTTATAAAACACGATGGTTACAATAACAGGTACAGAAGCCTTTTAAACAGTGTTTGTAATACATTTCATGACATATACAGTAGATGACGATAGCAGGTGATGGATAATGTTGAAGACCCTGGTGGAGAAGCTCTGTAATGAATGTTCAGGGGTTAGCATATTTCAGGGCTATTCAATTGGCGGCCCGCGGGCCAAATCCGGCCCCGTGGTGATATTTACTGGCCCTTTGAGCATAATGTTAAAAAGTAATCTACTTATTTTATTTTTTTTAAGAGTGCCTTTAAGAGTGTTACATTGAGAGCCAAAGGGCAGACATTGCCTGAAAACATCGGCGGGCTCAGGTTTCGAACCCACCTACTAGCTACTGTAGTGACAACTCCTGTCATTTACTGCATCTCTGCGTGAATGATTAGATCAAATGAAATGATGTTGATGGTTAAATTAGCTTCACATGTAGGCCTACTGAGTTCTGAACTTGCCATTTAGATCTATAAAGGCCTTTGGGCTATGTTGTTTGATTTAGTTAAACACAATATATGCACTCCACTATGCTGTTGTAATATTTACTGTCTCTGAAGCTCTTAATATGATTGCTCATATTTCAAGCCATCCTTTTCCCGGCCCCTTGCTTTGGATCATTTTCACAAACTAATTTAATAGCCCTGGCATATTTGACACTATTGCAGTTAAGTAATGATAAGTCTTACAGAGGTTCATCCAGTCAGTGAAGCCACCTCTGAAACCTGGACATCTGCAATGTGTTGGTGCATTAAAGTACACAGCCTTTTTCCTGCTTCCTCTGCTGTCCCTTCCATCACCAGCAGAGACCTGCATGCTGGTGCTGGAACATTTGACTTGAGCAGGTTGAAAAATTGCAGTCAATAATGTAATGTAAATAATACAAATAGTAGATATTCTTAAGAAGCGGCTTATCAAAAAGATATAATTCAAAGAGTAACTTAACGAGACTAATGCATGAAAGCGTTACATAAAGAAGAGAACAATGATTGTAAATGAGGTGAGGTTCCCTGCATGTTTACCCTACATTTGATTATATATTTACACCCTCAATTTCATGAGATTGGTATTATGTGATTTTCTTAAACACCACTAGATAACGGGACTCATGCAGGCATTACTCGTAGGGACAGAATAAAGTCTCCTGGATGTTTGTTAATACATCCTCCTATGCATTGAATTACTTACAATAACCTCAAATAGTTAGATGTTTGTATAAAATGAACAATTGATGTGGAGTACAATATTTGAAATGGAGTAACTGCTATGCGTGTCAAAAAGAGAATACAAATATCAAACCTCACAGCTCTGAGTTCAAGAGCTTTAGCCATTTTAAGGACTCACATACAAAATACATTAAAAAAATTGTAATGTACTTTTGTGCAATATTTCATGAGATAAGTGTTGTGTTAAAATCTGAAACTTATTTAAAGCTCTGGCTAATTAAATGGAGATGCTACATATCTGGAACAAATGCTGAAACAAACTGTAGAATTTCACACATCAACTGGTCCGGTGTGGACTGCTAATGTGGATTAATGTGTCCTGTCTCTTACCAGCTCCCGCGTACACACGCTCGTTTAGACTAAAGTAATTAAGATGAATAATCTGAATTTAAAGAGCCTTTGTTTGCATTATTGCTAAATTCCAGGATAAGGACACATTTTCCCTGTGCTTTACATGATTGTATGAGGCAATTTGCTGTGTGAATGTTATTGTTCAAGGCTAACTAGCTAGTAAAACAATAGGCGTGATGTGTCACAGCAGTAAGTGCTGCTCCGAAGAGCTAAACTCCCCACCACTAATGAATTCATTAATCTCTCCATTTATTCCTGACAAGCAATTATCTCCTCTCACAGAATGAGGGTCAGCAGGCAAGGTTGAGAGTCATCACATCTTTTCTGAGGAGGAAACATTAGAAGAGAGCCGATGGTGCTGTCCTCATACACCTGCTCCTGTTGGTCAACACGATGATACACCTCTTTCCTGACCTGCATATCAGCACTGCTTTTAACGCTAGCCTTTCATTCTGCGTGGACAGGGCCGTGTCTCGTGGCCGGGTGGCAGAACCTGGCACTGTTACTGTCCCAACATGCTTACATTTAACACGGAGTATTGAGTATTGAGTTTGCATCCACACACACACACACACACACACACACACACACACACACACACACACACACACACACACACACACACACACACACACACACACACACACCAACGCGGTTCCCGTTCTAGCTCTGTGCTAGTGCTCTTCTGGTTCGGAACCGGTTTTTCTTTTTAGCCCCAGTTTTGTTCACACCGCCCAGAGCCCGACTGGTGCTGCCGCTGCTGCGTCATGACGTCACCGTTTACGTCGCAGATTTTCTCCTCAACGGCGTCGGGCATGGATGTATAATAAGAAGTGGATACAGCGTGGGAGTCGGGGTCTCGTTCTTTCCTATGATGAGAGCTGCTCATTGCCGCATGAAGGCAAAATGGCCCAACTTTTGAGAGCGTGAAACGTCACAGATTACCCGTCATGCCTGGCAAGAGCATGTGCAGTTGAGTTGCCCCTTAAGCCCCGCCCCCCGACCTCCCACTCTCGGCTCACTAGAATGAATGGAGAGAGAAAATAAATCTAGATTCGGCTTTTAGTGCATTTTACAATTTTAAGGACTTAATGATAATAATAATAATAATAATAATAATAAGGGCTATAAAATAGTTCATACTGGGTAGTTTATTTAGTTTAAAAAAAAGTATCCGCTGATTTACAGATGTCTCTTTCCCCATGTTAGTCAATGGGGAAAAAGTTGTTTTGGGCTGGGTGACGTCACGGACTGATACGGAAGTTGCAGTACCGCCGTTTGGACACAACGAATGTTGGGCACAGAGTCTGGCGCACTTCCTGGGGGCTTGCGTCTGGTCGATGATCGTGTTGCTTTTAATCATACGAAGGCAGATTAAATTAAATAACTACTTCTCAACCCTTGTACTTTTCTCCAGAGTGCCGTGGTTAATTGTTTATTAACCCTCTTATTGTCTTTCTTTTCCCCCCCTTACTTTGGTGTTCCGGTCAAATTTGACCGGTCCTGTTTTAACTGCTATTACATTAACACAAAAACCATTAATCATCACCAAATGTCATTGAACACCCTTTCAAACTGTAAATATTGTATCAGACTACTGGTATACATGAAAAACTGCAGTAAATATACAAAGAACAGACACTGAACATATATTGCGTGTGCCAGGTGTGATCCATGTGGGGGGATGGGCACATAAGGGGGGGGAACACATCTAGAGTATGTGTGTGTGTGTGTGTGTGTGTGTGTGTGTGTGTGTGTGCGTGTGTGTGTGTGTGTGTGTGTGTGTGGGTGTTTGTGTGTGTGTTTTATCTGATCCGGATGGTTACTAATTCCTTTTCTTTATGGCGGTCATTTTTGAACGGGAACACCATGGGTGTTACAAAGTTGACTAAATCATCCAAAATGTAATGAAAGTGGTGATCAGCAATTGTATATGTTCAAATGTCTACTGTGAAGGATATCATGAAGCCTTAATGCAATCGAATGTAAAACAAAAAAGTTATGGTTGATGAAAATAGTAAATCGGTCAGATTTGACCCGAAGACAACAACAGGAGGGTTAATGTGTTTCAGCGGCATTTTAATTTCATTTTCATTTCATTTTCATTTTCATTTCATTTTCATTTCATTTTCATTTCATTTTCATTTCAAACCTTTATTTAGACAGATAGGTCCCTTGAGATCATGGATCTCTTTTACAAGGGAGACCTGCATCAATTTAGTTCCACATGAAACATAAAAACAACATAAAAACAAACAATAGAGGACATCATATTTACATATTCACCAACACTTACAAACACCCATAGTGTCAGAAAGCATCTCGTGCAGACGTGCCTTAAAAACATTCAGAGAAATAAAATTGCTCAATTTCAATTTGGACTGTAGGCTGTTCCAAGCAAGTGGAGCTGCGCATAAAAGCCGTCTTACCTAAGACAGTCCTCACTCTTGGCACATCTAACAAGACCACATCCTGCGATCTCAGACAATAGCTGCCCGCAACTTTCTGCTTTACCAGAGAACAGATGTAATACGGGAGTTTGCCCAACATAGCTTTATAGATAAACGTGTACCAGTGACTGAGCCTCCGTACAGAGAGTGATGGTAAACCTGCCTTGGCATACAGTGTACAGTGATGTGTAAGCGCTTTACAATTTGTGACACATCTCAGAGCACTGTGATACGCAGCATCCAATTTGCTCAGGCAATTGGCAGGTGCATTCATATAGACCAGATCCCCAGAGTCCAGCACAGGTAAAAAGGTCACAGTGACTAGCCTTTTCCTGGCCTCAAGGAGAAATAGGACTTGTTCCTGTAGAAGAAACCTAGCCTAACCCTCAATTATTTTTTTAGCAGGTTATTGACATGAAGTTTAAAAGAGAATCAATCATCAAGCCAGATACCAAGGTATTTGTAACAGGCAACAACTTCAAGTTTTGTTCCTTGCGTAGTTACAATATCTAAAACAGGCTCTGGTGTCTTTTTAGCTTTAGAAAAGAGCATTACCTTGGTTTTATCCACATTTAAAAGAAGCTTTAGTTCAGAGAGCTGAGTCTGAATAGTGTTAAAAACAGCCTGTAATTTAACAACAGCCTCTTTAATGGAGGGACCTGCACAATACATCACGGTATCATTCGCATAAAAATGTAAAGTAGCTTCATCCACATTTTCACCTAAACTGTTAATATATATGGAGAATAAAATTGGTCCTAAAACAGAACCTTGTGGTACACCATTAGAAATGTTTAACCACTCAGAAGACAGCCCATCAAAATGAACACATTGGGACCTTTCAGAGAGGTAGTTCACAAACCACCCACTGCAAGGCTGGATAGGCCTATACTGGCTAGCCTCTGCTTTAAAATGCGATGATCGACGGTGTCAAACGCTTTGGAAAGGTCAATAAACAGAGCTGCACAACTCTGCTTATTATCTAAGATACTCGTAATGTCATTTACCACTTTCATTGTGGCAGTGATGGTGCTGTGTTGCTTTCTGAATCCTGACTGATGTTTAGACAGGATATCATTTTTACATAAAAACTCCTTTACTTGTTCACTCACTAAGCGTTCGAGCACCTTAGCCAGAACTGACAATTTAGAGATTGGCCTATAGTTATTTAAAATAGTTGCCTCCCCTCCTTTCAGCAAAGGCAAGACATAAGCAGACTTCCATACTTTTGGAATTGCATTTGTGCTGAGGGAGAGGTTAAAAAGAGAAGTGAGAGGTGGAGCAATAACATCTGCAGCTATCTTTAAAAAGAAAGGTTCTAAGTTGTCCGGGCCAGCCGGTTTCCTAGGATCTAACTTGGATAATGCTTCATGAACAATACCAATAGTTAAAGGAGTAAAACTGAAAGGGTTTTCCAGACCACATTGTTCAGAGTCAAGGATTGGAGCGTTCACAGAAGCAGAAGTACAGTCAGTGACAGAATCAAACAGAGAGCCACAAGACACAAAATGCTCATTAAAGCAATTTAGCATAGTATCCCTGTCTGATATAATGCCAGATGCTGTGGTAAGGCACGGAGGTAGCTCATTTGGGATATCACCAGTGGAAATCGATTTTATGGCTTTCCAAAATTTCCTAGGATTATTTAGGTTTTCTGTGGTAACAGAATAATAGTAATAGTACTTTGATTTAGCACTTTTTATTTGAGATGTGAAGCTATTTCTTAGCTGCCTAAAACGTAGCCATTCTACCTCTGAGCCTGATTTCCTAGCCTTAGCCCAAGCATTATTTCTCTCATGAAGTAGACTGGACAGCTTAGCAGAAAACCAGGGATTGTTTCGTCCCTTCACTCTAAATTTACGCAGAGGTGCATGTCTATCTATAATTTTCATAAAACCAAGATAAAAATAAGACCATGCGGTTTCTACATCAGCACACAGATTGATTTTAGCCCAATCAAAATCAAACAGATCATGTAAAAAACCCTGCTCCACAAAGTGTTTTTTGTCTCTCTTTGTGATGATACGTGGTTTAACCTTTTGGACCTTAGTGTCCCTAATTGTGGCTACAACACAGTGGTCACTCAGATCATTAGCAAATACTCCCACAGATGTGTATTTATGTGGAACATTTGTTAAAATTAGATCAATTAAGGAGGATTTATTTGGGGACTTAATATTACCGACCGCTGCAGTGCTGCCCGCTGTTTGGCATCACAACGCTGTTATGAAAGTGTCTCTGGTATAAAATGGGTGATGTTAGCATAGCAACCGAAGCTAAACTGACTATTGTGGTGACACCTACAGTCTATGGGTGACATGTTATGGGACATAATTCACCGTTGGGTATATTGTGTGTTGCAACACGGACCTGTTAGTGAGGGTAGGTACCGTGTTGTGGTATTCATGCTAGCTTGACAGTAGCAACGAGCAGATGTACTTACCTTGTCTTGCTACAAATGAAAAATAAAGTGTGGAGTTCCATACTGAACACACCGCCTCTGACTCCCTTTCATCGGCTCTACACTGGTGACCCTGACTTTTTCGTGAAAGATTCCGTAGGCTTCTGTACCTGTTATTGTAACCATCGTGTTTTATAAAATAGTGTCCCTGTTAAGCCCCGAGCCTTTCCAGGTCTCAGGCTCGAAAATGACATTCCCAGAACAAATGACCATATCTTCCCTTCTAAAAGGGTTAAATTCGTAATCTTTCTTCTCAAAGTAATGATAAACCTGTGAATTGGATGTAGAAAAGTCAGAATCAATATAGATGTTTTTTATTTTAAAGGAAATTCAGATTGAACATAGTAAAAAAACTGTAAATTATAGTGTCCGTCCAAAGATAATTGTTTACTTATAGTGAAAACTACCCTTGGATGATGGTTAGGTAGACTAAAAGCTTTAGGAATCCAAAGTACAACATATAATAAGTACCCTGCATCAAGATTGATGCAAAACAAGTGACATGTGACCTTTTTCGAGAGGTTTAGAAAAGAAAACTCCACCTCTGAGGTGATTTGGGTGGAAATGGGGGTTTTACCGTTTCTCTGGAACCCATTGGTCGATTTTGGTGATTGACATCTCTTTCTGACCGTTAGAGCCAATAGAATCAAAGAGGAATTTCCCCACACACGGTAAAAAAAAAAGATGGGGGCTTTGCGCATGCAGGTTTGCACCAGAGTGAAGCTATCTCTCGCTCTGACATCTGGAAACGGAAAAGCAGGTTTATTGCTTATGGATTATCAGAAATGATTTCAAAGGGACACAAACACATTGGATTAACCTATAGATTAACGTCAGCAGCGTTTTTTTCGTTTTAATGCCATTGAAGACCACTTTTGACCAGACTACGACACAGGTAAGCCATGTTAGTGTTTTTAGCTACCTAGCACCACATGTTTTGATGTCTGTTTTTGTTTATAAAGTCGCAAGTTCTTAGTACAACATATAATAAGTACCCTGTACCAAGATTGATGCAAAACAAGTGACATGTGACATTTTTAGAGAGGTTTAGAAAAAAAAACTCCACCTCTGAGGTGATTTGGGTGGAAATGGGGGGGTTTTACCGTTTTTCTGGAACCCATTGGTCGATTTTGGTGATTGACATCTCTTTCTGACCGTTAGAGCCAATAGAATCAAAGGGGAATTTCCCCACACACGGTAAAAAAAAAAGGTGGGGGCTTTGCGCATGCAGGTTTGCACCAGAGTGAAGCTATCTCTCGCTCTGACATCTGGAAACGGAAAAGCAGGTTTATTGCTTATGGATTATCAGAAATGATTTCAAAGGGACACAGACACATTGGATTAACCTATAGATTAACTTCAGCAGCGTTTTTATCGTTTTAATGCCATTGAAGACCACTTTTGACCAGACTACGACACAGGTAAGCCATGTTAGTGTTTTTAGTTACCTAGCACCACATGTTTTGATGTCTGTTTTTGTTTATAAAGTCGCAAGTTCTTATCATTGAGTGATAATGTATGTACCCATCGATTCTGTGTCATCTCACGATGCGAATCGATATGTTGGATGTGCAGAAAGGATAAATAATAAGGTTTTATGAGTGAGTTTCAGTGCACTAATCTGTTAGCATCTTTCTCTCGCTGCTAATTCAGAGGACCCACCTCCGAGCCCTTTTCACGAGGCTCAGCCAACATGGGCTGATAATCAACCCTGCAAAGTGCCTGTTCGGGGTGTTTGACATTGACTTCCTCGGGCACCGCGTCACCAAAGGCGGGGCAGCACCCCTGCCGGCGAAGGTTGAGGCACCGCCTCTGACTCCCTTTCATCGGCTCTACACTATCTTGACTACTTGTTGCCATTCTATTGTGGCATAAGCCGGCGCATAAGCCAGCACATTTTACCGACGGATTGTTCATTATGATTCTACTTGTGATAGTCGGACATGACTCATGACAACCTGTGCAGCCCATGTATTGATTCCATCCGATAGTTGCTATAATACAAAACAAAACGTCTGCCTGCTCTCTACAATGATCAATAACAGCGAACGGATGGTCAAAGTAAGGTACAAATAAACAGAATCACACTAAGCCTGGTTAGTGTTGCCTGACTTTATAAGGTGTGTTTTTTTTAATAAGTGTGTGGTTGCGTTCTAGTCACTTTGGTCAGGGCTACTGCTTGTTAAAACTTTAATTTGCCGTACTCGCCATAAACTGTTATTGCTCAGGTTGATCCCGCCCCTGCCCCCGCCTCCGACGTAAGCGTGACGTATGCGGTTCTTGCTTCTAGACCGACAATTTGTTGGTGCTTGAAAAGTGTATTGTATTAATTATAAACGATAGTCCTTAACATCTATCACTGTGTATATCACCATTAAAACATATTTTAAAAGTTGAACAAACCCCATACAGCTCAGTAAAGACTGTGAAATGTTGACTTTATTATTAGGAATCTTCCTAACTGAGTGAAATGACCTGGAAGTACCTCAGTGGCAGCCATGATAAGAGCCGTTTTAATTCTCGAGATCAGCGGTTTTCAAAGTGTGAGGCGCGTCTCCCCAGGGGGGCGCCAGAGAGCTTCAGAGGAGATGCAGCGTGAGAAAAAAATAACGAAAATGTCAGCTAGTTACATTACATGTTACTTGTTATTTAACTTCAGCTAACTTAATGCGAGCGGCAATATGGATCGATTTTTTGCGAAGTTACCTAAAGTGAGAGAGAAGACAGCGTCTGGCAGAAAACGTCACTTTTGGCTGTCTGTGGAGACCTCGCCAAAAAGGCTGTAAAAGTGCTCATTCCCTTCACCTCCGCCGACCTGTGTGAGTGCGGGATTTCCGCATTGACTTTGATCAAAAGCAAGTACAGATCAAGCATGGGGTGGCAACTTCCACCCTAAAAATAGCCTTGCCACCCCAGCTGCCACCCCAGTTGGCATCTTTGTTTTGAAATAAAAGTTGTGGCTCATCAGAGAAAATCCCTAATGTCAGAGTGCAAGTGAATGCAGCACAAGACGCGAGCCTTGTAACCCCCTGGCCCGAGTGTGGAAATGTGATTGGCGGCGATTTCATTTGAACGGGACAGTGCAAAACGAGAAGCATTCGGAGTCGGACCCAAGAAGACGGAAGGAATGAGGTATTTGCGGTCTACAATGACAGAGAAGAGACTGTCAGTTTGGCTGTACTCAGCATTGAATCAAAACACACTACAACTGTTGATCTTAATAAGTTTGTGAGGCGTTTTGCTGAACAAGATGATAATCACCGCATTCAGCTGTAATAGGCATGCCAACTTGATGCTCTGCTCACGGATGACTCGATGAGCATAACAAAAATGTTAAGATGATGACATTGCGTGTGTAAATATATTTTTTACTTTGTGGGGGTCTGCCCCCAAAAAACTGTTTTAAGTCCTGAGAAAGTCAAATAAGACGGTGTGTAAAACTACACTGCCCAGCCAAAAAAAGTAACCACTTTGATTTAACTAGACCAGTAGGTAAGGGCATTCCACTGGATAATAATACCCCTGCATTATAGCAACAACAACAATAATAACTAGAGAATGCAATTCCAGAAGAAATTGCTAGTGGGAATGCTTTATGCAGAAAATCTGACGTAATGTGTAAGAAGAAAGTGAAGAATTTAGATTGAACACATGAACACTGAGGGCTTGAATGTGTGATGAGAGAAAGTAAAAAGGCTTGGAAAAGCAGCAGAATATTTGAACTGCAAACTTTTGAACTAACTTGATGGCGAATGATCTATCGCCATGCCAACGGCATTTGATGACATCCCATAATACGCTTAGATGCGTTGATCGTTACCAAACCTGTGAAGTTTGGGGCCGTTTGGAGCATTTTTACTGAAGTTATGAGAAAACCGTGTTTCATAGCGAGCATTGTGTTGCCATGGCAACGGCATTTGAAGAAATCTCAAAACTGTCCCATAGATGTCTTCACGGCTGGACATGTTAACATGTGGACATGTGAAGTTTGAGCACTTTTTGAACATTTTCATAGGAGTTAATGTATAGCGACATCGTCTTTTATGGCGAGGGATTCCATGGAAACGGCATATGATGACACCCCATAATTAACGTAGAGCTGTTGAGGGCAGGACCGTTAACCTTTATCTGAAGTCTGCTGCTCTGAGCATGTCAGTTGGAGCGATGACATCATCGTGTTCCATGACACAGGTGTTTATATTTGAGCTAACGAGGTGTCCAGAGATCACAGGTTTCCATTGTTCTGAATGAGAGATAAACCTCTTACATGTGAACGTTTTGTGGAAGAACCGTAACAGATATTGATGACATTTCAAAACGTGAAGCATGTCAAGGAAGTTGAGTATCTGAAGTGTAATTTTTGGGTACTTTCGGGTTAATAATGTGGCCTTTTTGGCAGTTTAACTAAAGGTGTGCGGCTGCTACCGTGAGGAAATATCTGCCTGAAATTACAATGAGCTTTAATGGAGACATGTTGAAAGTTGTTGTCACTTCATGCCCTCAAGAGGCATTTTGTTTAATTATTTTGCTTATTTGTTTTCATTTTTCAAGCTACGAGATGTTTTCCTACGTTTGTCATGAAAAATTATGTTTGGGAAAAATTATGTTTGGGAATTATGGCAGGTTTAAAGAAAAATATGAAGGGGAATTTGAAACTGTCCTCCACTCTAACTCTGGCATCACACACTCTGCCTTAACGAGCTGCGCGATGTTAAAGCTGAAGAAGGCCTCTTTACCAAGGTCTGAACAATGTTTAATATTTCTAAAAGTATTAATCTGATTTAAAAGTTGTTTAATATGAATAATGTCAGAAAGATGTGTAACATTTTAAAGTTAGAATGAGGTTTCTGAGTGAAAGTATGAAGGAACAGTTAGCAGTTGAAGTCGCATGAAGATTGTTCAAGTCTGAAGATTTTCTCCATTGACTTCAATGGTTAAAAATGTGATGAATGAGAAAAGTAATAGCCATCGATTCCTGACCGAGCTGAACGTTTTGATGTTCGAACGGAGTTTCTGCGATGTGGAATGTGGGAGAAGAAGACCAGCAAAATAGTGGAATAATAAGAATAAAGAATTTTGCGGGTCGAAGAACAGATAGTATAATAATAATAATAGCAATAATAATTGGGAGGGGGGGCGTGGCTGTTCTTATGTTCTCTGAGGGGAGGCTCACCTTCCCACACTTTGAAAACCCCTGCTCCAGATGATAACCTCCTTTAGCTTAGGAACCACTGGACCTCCCTTTCAAACCTTTTATTTAACCAGATTGTACCTCCTTTACGAAAGGAGAAGAGAAAATGCTTATACAACTGATTATGAACGAGAAATGATATCATGAAAGTTACGGTGCTTATTAAGCTTTTTAAAACGTATGTGGTAAGTTGCCAAAGTGCTTTGTTTTGAGCGTTCATCAGTATTATAATCAAAAAGAGAAATATGAACGTTAGTTTTTACTGAAATGATCAAATAAAGTCAACATTTCACAGTCTTTACTGAGCTGTGTGGGGTTTGTTCAACTTTTAAAAGATGTTTGAATGGTGATATACACAGTGATAGATGTTAAGGACTAACGTTATAATAAATACATTTGTATTGATTTAAGATCTTTAGTTCATACAATCATACGTATTGGGATAATTTGTATTAATGTGGACCGGAGGGAGAGGGTGACGAGCATAAGTTTCACTTTCCTTTTTTATTTCAATTCCAGCTTTGGTCCTGAAGAATATGTTTCTCTGTTGTCCACGTTCATAAAGCAAAGCAGCAGCATCAGAGCACGGAGCAGAGTCTCTAGATGAGTTCACAGCAGTCCCTCGTTCTTATTGAACATCCATGTTGTAGTCCGCTGTATAGAAAACTGTAGTTTCCATGGTTTCCCCACAGCAGCAGACGCACATTCATGACGTCCGCTGGCGCATCATAAACACGTCGGATAGTGAAAGTGCATTGGATTCTCTAAAGTACCGCAGTCTCTTCTCCTAAGTCCTTTTGAATTCTCCTATCCACTATCCCTTAACCCCGTGACGTTTCACTCAGAGGTCAATGAATAGACAATAGGGTTAGAATTTAGGAGCTGATTTTTGGATTATCTGACCGCAGCCCCGGTTTTCGGAGTTTAGAGGCACCGCTGCAGTGTGAACAGGAAAAACTGTGCTTTTCAGGCTCTAACTCCGAACCGGCCCTGGAACCGCGTTGGTGTGAAAGGGGCAACACACACACTGAAAAAGGTAAACCTGAATCATGTTTTGCTGCAATGTAATGCAGCGTCTTCCCGTATGCTAATCCCACCGGCCGAAAGTAGAGACTTAAGATAAAGAGATCATTATAACTAGGGATGCTCCGATCGCTCCGATTGGGGGCAATCGCCGGAATCGGTATCGGCCAATACCGATCGCCGATCCGATCGAGTGGGCGGGGCCTAAATGGAAGATTTAAACATCACTTTAAAGTGATGTTTAAAACTCAGTTAATGGGGCTCATTCACTGGAGCTTCCACAAACAACAATCAACTTAATTATTACATTCAAATGATGTTCATTATTCAAGTTTACATTCACTTTGGAGAATAACACGGGAGAGATGAGCGGAAGCGCTCTCTTTTCCTCTCTCCCTCTCTCTCTCCCCCCTCTCTCCCCCTCTCTCCCTCTCCTGACAGCCTGTCAGTATCTCAGCTCACTGATCCAGTAATGAGTGACCCGACAGTGAAGAACAAATATATGTATAACTAGTTTAGCTTAGAGGTAGATACAATAGCTAAGTGTGTTAGGTCTAACTCTTGTGTGTTGCTCCGCTTACCGGTCCGGCGGGCGGAGCTGCAGGACTTCTGCTTCACACACGTTGCTTTCCGCTATTTCACTGTCTTTTTCGGACACCTTAAAATAATGCCAGACCGGTGAAGCCATGTTGGCGAGCTTGTTTTGCCGCGCACCGAGAAAAGT
Source organism: Pseudochaenichthys georgianus (assembly GCF_902827115.2). Classification (NCBI taxonomy): domain Eukaryota; kingdom Metazoa; phylum Chordata; class Actinopteri; order Perciformes; family Channichthyidae; genus Pseudochaenichthys; species Pseudochaenichthys georgianus. The sequence goes on from NC_047523.1 coordinate 3,260,962, forward strand.
GTCATGTATTTTACGTCATGCGATCGGCTCTCGCGATCGGCATGTTTAGAGAGCACCGATCGATCGGTAGAGAGTGAGTATCGGCCGATCTCGATCGGAGCATCCCTAGTTATAATACTATGTACAGTTGAGGCCTAAACGATTAGCCCCCCAGGAGTTATGGAACATTTTCCAGTTGTTTCCAGCATTGATAAAACTTGATATAATCAAACATTCACCAGGGCTATTTAGTAGCTTTTGGTACTTCTTGCTTTATATCAAATATAGTGAAAAATGGGTTGGTCAAAAAATATTAGCCCCCAGGCCATTAATAGTCAATAGTGTACCCTCTCTGAGCCACAACTGACAACAAGCTCTTCGAGTAGTTCTTGACCAGGTTGGCACGGGTCTCTTGAGGGGTTTTGGCCCATTGTTCCATTGCAAATTGCTCCAGCTGGTCCAAGTTGCGTGGTTTCCGAGCATGGGCATTCACTTTGAGCACACGCCAGATTCTCAATAGGATTCAGATCTGGGCTCTGTGCGGGCCACTCCAGCACCTTGGTTTTGGTGTCCTTTCGGAACTGTTGGACCAATTTTGATGCGTACTTTGGGTCATTGTCTTGTTGGAAGACCCAGCGACGACCTAAGCGAAGACTAAGAGCAGATTTTTTCATATTATCCCTCAAAATGTCAACATCATTTACATTTTTCATGATGCCTTGCACCCGAACAAGGCTCCCTGTGCCTGAGGCTGCAAAACAGCCCCACAGCATGATGTGTTCTTAGGGTTGAAGCCCTCTCCCTTTCTTCGACCAAAGCACAGACTTACACAACTCATCTTTACCTTTCTTGTTCACGGGAACATGTCTGTAGCTACATGTGGAATCAATTGGGCCAGATTTAACATAATACGTTGATTCTATTTCCCCTGCAGCAGCATGTGCCCCCCTGCCAGACCTTTGCCAGCCTCTTGACGCCAAGTGTAAAACAGGCTAGGTCTGCAATGGAGCTGGAGCTCATAAAGATTGACCTTGAACTTGCTACCTGTTTCTCACACATAGTGGGGCACAAAACCTATAAAAGCCACATCGTTTTCGCTGAGGACAGGCTGAATGCGATGATAGGTATTAGCGGGAAACCACTGCGCTCCATCTCCAGCGCCTGTCTGAGGGATGAGCGTCTAAACTGGAATAAAAGCCTGTTAAACGGTGTCACAACATGAATCAATGCCCCGGGAGACATCCATCACTGCTTAAAAGGTGACCACAAATGATCTGTGAACCACTAGATATTGATTACTCATGTGCTGCAGGTGTCAGGTTTAATGTTCCAGCGGCTTGATAGTGTCCCCTTTGACAGTCGCTGCCCTAACTCTCCACTGATAGATTTTAATGGTGAAATATTGATTTATTTCTGGCCAAGGTCTGCCAGCAAGGGCCAGATCATTTGTTGGGGTAATGCAGGACACTCTGGCTCGGGTCCCAATCAATCATTTTGGCAGGGAGCTCCAAAAAGAAAAGGAAAAAGGGAATAGGCCTGGTGAAGCTACAGCAGATACACATTCACTATCAGGACTCACAGGCCGGAGAGAGAGGAGTACTGAGGTGTCCAACATTGGCTCAGTTAATATGAATACTAATGATGTGTTTATTGAGTGGGAATGCTCAGCAAATCACAGCTGACGGGTTAACAGTCGGAGTGCCTTGAGCAGGGAATGAGGATTTCGGGTAGAGGGTCTATATTTTATTTAAGCGGCTCTTGGCCGGGGCTGGGAGAGAGACTCAGGTAATGTGTTGTGTTACAACCCACTGGTTGTTCCCCCCAGCCAGAGAGATAACAGACTTGCTAATGGGAAGCCATCAATCACAATCAGCCTCCTATTCCACCAGTGTCTCCACTCTGCTCAGCTCTGAGAGGGAGGATGGAGGTGTAATGGAGTTTTGTGGCTCAGCCGCTGCAGCAGCGCGTCCTGGAGTCATATTTCCAGCCCAAGCAATAGATTATTTGCCATGTCAGCATGTCTTTTAAACAGAGAGCCACAACACGGCCATGAGAAGCAGTTAAAGCCTGGACGAGGCCTTGAGCCTCGAGGGGAGAGGGGAATTAGCTCAGCCGGTCTCAGGTGGGATGAGGGAGCTGGCTGTTTGGTGCCAAAGCGGCTAATTGTTTTTCATTACACTGTTCAGTGTACTGATACAGCACACAGCACAGGCTGTGACAAAGACAAGTACACAAAGGTATGTACAAATGTAGTCGACGGTATACAAGTGTATTTCACATATTTCTGGCCATAGAAGTTATATTCTATCAATGGAAGTTTGGAAGTTGCATGGTAACCAGTTCATAGTGATACAGTGAGACAGACAATTAACTGCGACTTGAATATACAAACACTAGAACACTTGTGTTTTGTAAATTACTATGTGACATTTGTTTTTCAACAGGCTTTTACTTTGAGATTAAAACATGTTAGCTAGCCAGCAGGTGTATTCAGCAGTTTCTATGCATTTGACTGCCTGGAAACAGTAAGTCTGTTATGTTGCTATGTGTTAGCTTGTCTCTTGATACATGTGGATCACACCTTACCTGTGCACTAAGGCAGAAGCAGGTCCCACATATTCAATTATAGTTCCTATTTAATGTAATCTGTGCTAAATGTCAGGTGAAAGTTTTTGTTTTTCCCTACTGACCTAAAGAAAAATGTTCAGCTACTTGATGACAACATCGAGACACTATAAATACAGAATGTTCTTAAAATGTAACTGATACCTGAACTGTTATCTGAACTGTGATTGGTGGATACTAAAAGGTTGGTGACATTCAAATATATACAGTAGGTAGTCTCCTGAGGTGATTGGACGCTCAACTGTTTGTCAGACCTTCCTGACAGTTATAGTAGGGTGAATGATCCTTCTCCCCTTCCACTGGCATCTGTTCTGGTGTTCTGCTTTCCCTGAACCAAAAGGTCGGCTCTCAACATAATCATACGTTTAGGGATTTTAGAAGGATTAATGATGAATGAATGATGTTGCAGTTTAACAAGTATACCAAACAGGCAAGCTTATATAACATTATTATATTTACATTTTATTTACATATTGTATTAATTATTATAGTGTTAAGATATGAATAATTCATATAATAAGATCATAATAATCTGTATGTTCTTTTACATTTTTGTGGTTCAGTTAATAGTTCCATAAGTTCTCCAACACAACTAAACTAATCGGTTTCATTTGTTGAATGAAAGTTGTATGTCAAGAAATCACACTGGAAGGTTAACACTTGAAATGCTCCAACATCATGCCAGGCCACATGGTGTAGATCTGCGCTGCGGGAGGCCTCGCTGTGCCTACGTTCTGCATTACACATCCTACAGTAATGCAAGGTCCCTCTGTAATGTATTACTATCTGTTGTGATGTCAGTCAGTGCATTCCTTATGTGTTCAACTGCTCTGTCCCATGCAGTGGGCATGTATGAAAGCTGGTATAGTAGAGAGATAGAGAGGGTGTGTGACCAGCAGGGGGCGCAGTGCTACACGTCTCAGACACATTCATAGAGAGATAGAATAGAAACGGAGGGATGAAACCCTCTTTAATGGACTCACATGCAGAGCACACAGTGACATGTGTTCTCTGCTTTTATCCCATCCTAGCACCAGGAGTCTATACTGGGAGCAGTGGGCAGCTATTGAGCAGCGGGGGAGCAATGGGAGTGAGGGGAAGGGGGATGTCCGGTGCCTTGCTCAAGGGCACCACGGCAGGAGGTGAACTGGGACCTCTCCAAGTAGCAGTCCACACTCCATATTTAGCTCTGGTCGGGGACTTGAACCTGCGACCCTACGCTCACAGTCCAAGCCCCTAGTGACTGAGCCACTGAGTGGCAGGTCCCACTGCACTGCTGAGGTCATATTAAGCTGAAGACACCTCACTAGGGTTCAGTGACATATTGTATGGATATTTCATTTGACATTCAATACATAACAATAGCAGCACACAACAACTGATACACTGTACAGGTTGTCTTAACCGTCCCTTTCAGTGCGGGCACATCACCAGCCAGCCCTTATCCTGTGGGAAAAACGCTTACATCTTGAAAATACTTTAAAGTACTCATTTCAATAAGTTAAAGGCCAACTGTATATTTATAGGTATTTTAAATGTGTCTAACACCTCTTGCAATCAACAATACCTTGCGAGCCCTCTATGAATATTTAGCAACCCATTCTTGAGTCCTGACTCCCGGCTGGGAACCACTGACTTCCCCACTGACTTCCCCACTGGGTTTCTTTACCTGCCTAGTAAAGAGAGAGACAATATGTATATTAATGTAACAGTTTATTCATTCATCGAATGCTGTTAATGTAATGACAAGCTTTAATATTTATTATGGAAATTCATTATGAATATAATATGGATAATATTTGATATGATTAGGCACACACACACACACACACACACACACACACACACACACACACACACACACACACACACACCACACACACACACACACACACCACACACACACACACACACACACACACACACACACACACACACACACACACACACACACACACACACACACAATAAGGACTAATGGCAGACTTCCTCCTTGTATTATTTTGTCGTCTTCAGGCTGTCTGCTTTGAACATGTATGTCAATCAAACAAAGAGGCGTCTGAATGTGGCACCATGTTCCCATGGCAACCTGGTAAGTTCTGAGCAAATGCAGCTAGACAGGGGCCCCGACATCCGCCCTCCTGAAAACCAAATACTCCAGGGGCTTAACCATACATATTTAATTAGATTAAATATACATTTCTTTACATTCTTTACATTCTTTAACTATTGACAAATACTAATACGCTATTGGTCAATTTTGTTACAAGGCAAGGCAAGTTTATTTATACAGCACCTTTCAGCACATGGCAACCCAAAGTGCTTTACAAAAGAAGATAAAAGACATTTAAGAACAAATACAGTGGACACACTATTCTTTGTGTCATCGAACTGTTTGTTGATAAGCAGACATCTATTTCATTTTAGGAAACTCTAAATGCGTTTAACCTGATTCAGCAGCTAATAGGAACAGGTTTCTTCAACGCCTTCTCTTACGATGGCCATGTCTCCAGACATCAAAGTGCACTCTGTGTGAGAGGGAACAATGGTGTGGTCACACATGGAGGGCTGTGTTCTGTGGGAAGACTCAAAGACTCGCAGCCAGTGGGGATCCAACCGGCTGAGGCCGGGTCAACAACAATGGCAACATACTGAGAAAAAACCTCTTCGCAGATACACACTCACACAAATGTAAAAACAGACAATGGTCACATGTGAAGATCATGTGGGGACAATAATACTCGTGGATGTGCGAGGTGCTGTTATCTTTCTTAGTAGCCATACAACCGCAGCCTTTGCATGGGGGAATCTCCTCAGACAACCACTAGCACCTGAAAGACTAAATCATTTCTCAACCATTTCCAAAAGTTGTCGGGGGAGCATTGCAGGCCTTTCATCAGACGCCCGTCAGCGTGAAGAGAGTCGGGCGCAGCACAAAGGCCGCCTGTGCTCCTCTCACACCGTCTAATCACATATGGCATTGTCATCATACAGTGATTTCCTGCCCTGACACCGACTCCACAGCCACTCTGTCATGGAGGTCAAACCGAATTTTCTCAGAGAGGGTCTGAAGATTCAAAGTCACTGTCACGGTCCCCTTGGTGATTTAAACCTGCCCCCCTCCTCTGGTGGGAATGTACAAAGCTAAATTGCAACAGAGATGAAGTTTGTTGCTCTGAGGATGTGTGTGCAGCAGCAGTTTGAGAAGCGCTTTAAGGTCAATACCGCATCCTAGATGTGTGTGTGTCCTTGGACTTTACATGAGGCGTCTCGGCTTTCCTCGCTGACTCTTCTATCTGATATCTCCTTGGTAGCATTGTCCTGAGCTATATAACAGGTAGCTCTGGAAAATCATTCTGTTGCTGATGTCACAGCATAACGCCGGCAAACTATTTTATTTCATGCACGTACATTACTGTGCTTTTAAACCAAATAACAAGTCATTTGGTGATTTTCAGACAAAATGATGCTGCTTGGATATTGACGGTAAACTTTAAAAAAAAAACAGTTTTATTTATACTTAAAGGAGCAATCCAGCATTTTGAAGCTGCAAAAAGTAAAAGTAGACGTATTCAGATTCTTTGGGACGGACAGGATACTGAAACCCGAAACCCTGTAATCCTTATAGGATGCAATAAACCATGAAAGCATGCAGCATCACATTGATACGTCTGCTTTTGAAAGCTCCATGATATTGATAGCGGGCTGTTGGATGTCTGACAACAATAGAAGGTACTGGAGTCTGCTACATCTGGTGTCTGTGAGCTGGAGCTGCTGCTCATCGAGCTGGCGGCTCAGCACACGGCCTGGTAGCTCGTAGGCTGACAGACACATATGACATGCTAAATCACTGACACTATTAGACATGCTTGCTGACCAGACGGTTGACATGCTAGGGTCCTAATCCTCGCTTTGAATTGCTGTGCGCGCCGTGACTAAATGCTTTTGGTCAAACACAAATCATCAGTGTGTAATCCACTTAGCTGTATGTGTGTGTGTGTGTGTGTGTGTGTGTGTGTGTGTGTGTGTGTGTGTGTGATACAATGATGGTGTATGTGTGGTCCGAAATAGCATAACAAACTGTAACATAGCAGCTTTTAAGCTCTCCGCAGCCTGCAGGTCGTGGGGAGCGGGAGATCGCATATCTAATGCTAATTCTGTTTATGTAGAAGTCTGCCTCTCATTCCAACCCAGTCTCACGGCATTTCGTGTTCACCAACACGATTTTTAATCTATTGATTTGTGTTCACCATCACGATTTGCCCCTTGTTTTCGTGTTACACAGCACGTGTTACACAGCACGATTTTAAAAGCAATGTTAACTACTGGTAACGTGTTTCGTGCCTGCAGGCTGCAGCACGTCTTTTTCTCCGGTCGGGTCGTGGAAGACTGGAAGCTGTGTGGTTCATAAAAACGTGTTCTTACTCAATATCAAGCCACAGTTATTGCTTTTATTTTAAATCGTATAATTTCGGACTTTTGTTTCCGTCTGTGAGGAAAATAAATGGGGCTCAGACCCTCAGAATACTGAAATCTGTATTTTTAAATGTTTTTTTCCTTCTAATTTGTTATTCTTTTCAAAATAACACACTGTTATTTACTCACCAATAACACACAATTATCCTTGCTTTTATTTATTGGTTTAATTCCATAATCTCGGGCTTTTTTGGCGTCCGTCAGGAACTGAATTTCAAAATAAAAATAACCGGAAAGAGACGTTATTTGTTTCCGGAAATAAGGCACATTTCGAGCATCATTGCGATTGTCAACATTTCTGAGTTTAGGATGGCCGAAGACACTACACTACCCATAATCCCCAGCTATCGCTTAGGACTACAGTTCCCGTAAGGTTACGCAGAGTGTCAAACAGCTGTGTGAAATGGAACGAAACCACGCCAGACTATCCAAAACTGGAATCGAACGCCCCCCCAGAACTACACATGCTGGCTATTGTGTTTCACAAAATGTTCTATGGGACGTCTCTACTGAACGTTTTCGTTTTTCCCACAATTAGAAGTTGCCATTATTAAACACATTGGTGTTATCAAATGTAAAACATATAATTAATAAATGGGTGAAAATCGCTTGTGTCCATAATGCGCAGCATCAATATATAGCATTAATATATACCCACATGACAGCTCATTGATACTTTGTAATTCTACTCCACTACAATTCAGAGGTGAACCTGGTATTTTTACTCCACTGCATTTATTTGAGTTACTTTGCAGATTCTGATTAATGATGTGAAATATAAACAACCCTTAAATCAGACTTTAGTTACACCTGAGTACAATTCAGGGAAGGTGATTGTCAAGTGCCAACAATCAGGAGAGATATTTGATAGTTGGTGCTTGAGAAGACTAAACATGTATCTGCAATTGACATGAATGGAAACAAGTAATAAAGTATATTCATTACTCGTTATTCTCTACTAATAGTTAATTAAAGACTGTATATTATGGCTATTTTGCACATCCCTTTCAAGATTTTCAAAGATTTATTGACATATCATACACAACTACGGTGTAGTTATGCAATGAATGAAAAACTTGGGTCACAGGTTCCTCAACAGTGCATTACAAGACATCTATCAATATGTGTGTACCTCCACCATTAAACTGTCATATTCTGCACATTTCTTATTCTATCTACATAAGAGTATAATTAATGTGTATAATATCAGTTAAAATAAGTGCTTCAACATAGTTAACATTGCAGGAAAGCAATATATTAGACGTTAATTACTTTGTCAGGCTTAATATTTAATATTTAATGTTTAAATAAAGGTTAATCCGTTTTTCTGTTTTGCACCTCCTCCTATTAATATCTTTGTACATCCTGCACTAAACTGTTTTATTGTAGAGATCACTTATAGTATCTTCTTGATTTTTTATATTCTATATTTCTATATTTATACTTTCCCCCTATGAAGTATGTACTCTTAATATTTTTTTAATCAAATATAACACATAAAAACAATAATTCAATAACGTGCTTTAACCATTAGGAGGTGCACACAAGGTGCACACAGCCATAATAACTTTGTATTATTAGTGTGTATGTACAACATCTGAAGATGTATGGTTTTATGCATGCTTTCACATCATTTTACAGCATATTGCTATACTATTTCAGACTCAGTATTTACATTCTTACATTCAAAGAAAATCAGTAATATCTTTGAAAACTACAGTCCTTTTCTATCAGCTGTGCACCGTTATGGTGTAAATATAACCTATCTATGAATTAGATCAAATGCAAAGAGACGTATTGTGTGAAGAGAAATTGAAGATGTTGTTTAATTGTTGATATATTTATGATCCACGTCAAGTATTCAGTTTCGGCGCCATTTCTTCCAGTTTTTCCAAAGGTCTTCTCATAGGGCTCTCTAAATAAAGAACTACGGCAGATCTGTAATATGTAATGCAGCCGAACCGTGTATTACAATACCGTTATGTGATGACTTTCAAAGAGAAAAGCAAGAGCACTCGGAATTAAGTATTATTTTATACTTTTAAAATGTTTTCCGGATTTCATATAATATAAACACCAAATCCCAGCATGCATTGCGGCTAACACATCCAATCAGCGAGCTTAAAACCATAGCTGAGGATCTTGGGTAATCGCTCGAAATGCCTACGTCTGTTTCCGGTTATATGTATTTTGAAATTCAGTTCCTGACGGACGCCAAAAAAGCCCGAGATTATGGAATTAAACCAATAAATAAAAGCAAGGATAATTGTGTGTTATTGGTGAGTAAATAACAGTGTGTTATTTTGAAAAGAATAACAAATTAGAAGGAAAAAAAGATTTAAAAAATACAGATTTCAGTATCCTGAGGCTCTGAGCCCCATTTATTTTCCTCACAGACGGAAACAAAAGTCCGAAATTATACGATTTCAAATAAAAGCAATAACTGTGGCTTGATATTGAGTAAGAGCATGTTTTTATGAACCACACAGCTTCCGGTCTTCCACGACCCGACCGGAGAAAAAGACGTGCTGCAGCCTGCAGGCACGAAACACGTTACCAGTAGAAATACATTGCTTTTAAAATCGTGCTGTGCAACACGAAAAAAAGGGGCAAATCGTGATGGTGAACACGAATCAATAGATTAAAAATCGTGTTGGTGAACACGAAATGCCGTGAGACTGGGTTGCTCATTCCTCACCTGGGGCACGTGCGTAGGATTCACGGGGGAAGGTTGCTTACGTAGTAGGACTCCAAAAAATAGGTACAGAAATGTTCCGATTCACCAAACATTGCGTACCGGCGAGGAAAGTGCGTACGGCACTTCCTACGCCGGTTTCCCTTTCCAAATCACAATCGACTCGAAATGCGGTGCAGCTTTTGCGGGCTTCACGTAACGCCCAGATGTGCCTATAAATAGTCAAAGAAACGCCCATTCATTCATTCTGACTGACTGCAGGAAGGAGATCAGGAAATGACGACAGAACAGCTAAAAAAGACATCTCACACCGTGTCAGATTTTGGTTCTTTTGGGGAGGTCGAGATAAATCACGATTAAACGTGATAGTATATAAAACATGCTCGTATCTACAACCTATAGAAATGCAACACGGCGTCAGTTTAGACGTAATTCTGTCCTCCTGCTGACCGCATCATTTATGAGAAAACATTTCATAACATTAACACAACATATTCGAGGTGGTTTTAAATAACATATCCGTATTTATTTATTTCTCCAAGTTATGTTTTTGTGTGCACTGAGGAGTCGCAAACAGGCGTTTGTTTCATCATTTTAAGATTGGCTTTAATCAATGTTTGAAAATGAATTCTTCATATCTAATAAATGAGAGGTAACATTTTATTTATGGTATTATTTCCACATATTTCTCTCCATTCTTCCTTCTGCCAACGGGGTCGCAGTTTCTCGTCTCTCCCGTTGTTGTGCTTAGTGCGTCTGCATGGGTTAGAGTTTGCGTGGAGGACCGCACGTTTTCCCGTCAAGTTAGTATTTGATAAATCTCAAACATTGCGTAGAAACTGGCGTACGCTATCTTTTGAGCGCATATGCCTTTATAAATGAGGCCCTGGTCATTTGATGACCCTGAAGAAGAAACATTTGATACCTTTAAAAATGTCAAACTGTGGAAAAGCTTAATAAGAAATATTGTCCAATTCTTCTGCATTATTTCAACAGCTGGACGCAACTCTGCTGCTCTGAGCCACATAGAAAACATCCTGATATCACACAGGGTACTGATGCTTTTATCCATAATCTCTTTTATAATATATATATATATAATATTTAAACGCCAGTTCAGCTGTCCAGAAGTTGAAAACATACTGTTTCTGTGATTAGATATTCTAAACTGGAGGAGCAGTCAGATGCTGACATCCGGCAAAGCTCTTTGGCTAGTGGTCAATTACTTTTGCTAATCTCTGCTAAAATATTAATTAAACCAATGTTTACCAAGTTAGAAGACCAGTTCCTTCAGTAGTAGTAAAAAACAACAACAACAACAAATACAACACATCATTTATTTGTTCCTGATCTAATGTGTCATTTCTGAGATAAGGTAATAAGGGATATTCAGGAGGCAGAGCAGCAACAGCACCACGAGACGGGGAGACACGGGAGAGGACAGCGAAGAGCACTCAGCTGGAAGGCGCATGTTGAAGGTCTGTGCTCTACACTTCAACAGCCATTGTACTTTCTGAGTGGACTCCGGCTTTCGGAGTGGACCAGGAGTTCATGTCACTGTTCTGTCATGCCGTGTTGGAGAGCACCATGAGGTGTTACCGCCTGGTACGGTAACGTGACAGTGAGTCAAAGTCACAGATCGCTCGCCTGGTACAGGCTGCTATGAAAATTATGGGCGTTAAAAACACCCATCTCTCCAGAACATATACGAGCAGTCCGTTATCAGACAGGCAAACAAAATGGTGTCTGACCCCACCCACACACTCCACCCAGGACTCCAGCTCCTACCTTCTGGTGGAAGATGCAGGGTCCCACGAGCAGGCTGGACCCTATAAGCACTCAGTCCTACCTGTCCGTTAAGCTTCTTAACATTCACAGGAAATGAAATGTAGTCAAATGTAATGAAATGTACTTTTTAAATGTTGGCCATGAGGATGGTGCAATAGGTCGCCATTGTCAGTCTGCGTCTGTGTGTATTGTGTGTTTGTTCAAACGGTGTGATGTGTGTCTTCATGTTTACTATGTTATATGTCCATGTCTCCAGAACAGCTTTCCTTACGGGGACCATAAAGTATATCGCATCGGAGAGAAAAACCATGAGAAATAAAACAAAGGTTAGTAACAGTAAATATACAGATGTGATAATTATCTATATGATACATATATATAATCTACGCAAGTTGGCAAGTGTTAGTCCAAGGTAAGTACATGGTTGAAGAGCGGAACACAACTGGAAAGATCCAGTTTTACTTCTACTCTCCAAACACAATCATAAAGTAATAGTTTTAATTAATTTCATAGTAATTGAACAGTTACAAAATGAAAGATGTGAACACTGAACACACAATCAAAGCAATAACCCTCCACATGAAAATATGAGCAAAACCCAAATCAGGTGATTTGTGGAAATGAGCAGAGAGCAGAGCAGTGTGAGCATGTCCGCCGAGCTGTGTGAGCGCGTCCTGAATACCAAGGCGTTCAGCAGCACTTAACGGCTTTAACACTGCGCCTAATCCCCTCACAGAAAACCAATTTAGCAGTCATAAAGGAGCGCCTGTCCCTCTCCCTCGCCTCCTCGCTCCTCTTGCCTCTTCCTCTATCCCAACGATGAGATTAGGCTTATTAAGAGGGCTTATTGTCTGTGGTGTCATGGATACCCAGTGATTACACACTCCGTGGCTGCTCCTCCTCCGTTCACCCTCAAACCTCGCAGGGATTCGTTGCCTCCAAAGTCAAATCAATTATCCCCCCCTCCTCCACACTCACCTCTGATATGGTGCCAGACAGGCCGCACACTTCATTCTCAGCAAGCAGAGATGGCAGAAGCAGGGGGTGTCTGAACAGGGGGGGGTATATTGCTGCTGTCCATTCATTCACAGAAATATGGATTCACACTTGAAATATGATGTTGTTTAATAACAATACATATGATGAACACTTATGTAAGTGAACATGTTGTTGTTCCTATTGTTTCTGTCCCTCCCTGATCAACGAGGGAAGAGGACTTCCTGCATGGGAAGCGATCTCACCTCTGACCTGCCACCAGTTATGAGACACTGATTTGTGCTCTTCAGGAACCCCCTGCTGTGTGTGTGCTCACAGCCTGGATGTAAACCCTGGGGGAGTCTGAAGGCCTACATGGAGCCCCTGCAGACCTGGTCTAAAGAGGGGTGAGAGGGCCAAGAGGGGTGACAGCTTTAAATGTTCCCCTGCGGCCGTGGCACTTGACCCCAGCTGCCCCTTTGAAACCCTTGCTCACGGCTGATCTCATCCACTTGTTCACTAGCGCAAGTATTTCAAGCAGGCTTTACAGACTGCAGCAGTGTGCTGAGCCTGGATGCACCTCTAGAGCTCTCAAACAAAGACACATACAGCATTGGGCTAAAGCCACTGGCTTACTGTCTGTATTCCTCTGTGTTGGGTCCCATCAGTCTGGCAGTGGAGTTAAGGAGTCAGACCTCTAACCCTGCCCAGAGCCCAGACCTGATCCCCAGAAGCATCGTACCGGCAGCACAAGGGTTGAGAGTCCCATGAGAGCTGGCTGACCTTGAGCTGAGACCAGGGCCACCCCAGATAGACACAGAGAGAATGAACAGAGGTGAGGAGGACAGAGACACAGGAAGAGAAGCAGAATGTAGAATGGAGCTTGTGCATGAACGCGTTATCTCTTGTCAATAAACCCTGAACACAAAGGTTTGTATGTGAGGAAAAAGAGGGGGGCTTGGCCTGAGTGGGCCTGTGAGGAGTGTGTATGTGTGTGTGTACGCAGACAGCAGAAAGCTCTGGAACACAGGAGGCCCTGGCCCCTGATAGGCACTCATGAAGCCTGTCCAGCAGGTTAGCGGCAACATAATTAAAAAGATAAACCTTATGAGCAGGGCACAGAGATAAGGGCGTAATGAGAGCGAGGAGGGAGATCACCCAATGAGAGGAGAACAGGGGGGTTGGAAGGCGGTCTCAGGGGAAATAAACCCCGACCTGTCAATCATCTGCCAGAGATAAGTGCAGATATGGAGCCCCGGAGCAGATGTAGGGGAGCATGGTCTGAGCGTAATGTAGCAGGGTCTTTAGTGAGGTGGATCCACTACGAGTAGCCTGGCACGGAGAAGCCAGGCTGAGGACAGCACGCAGACGTCTCATCGGTTACACGCGCCGTGTCTCCGGACATGGCACACGTGTCTGGGATTAGGGTTAGGGTTAGCGCAAGCCACGGTCGCCTGGACCCTCTGAAGTCATCAATGCTCATATTTAGTTAAGTGCTTAATTAATAATAAACACTTTATTGACATAGCACCTTTCATGCGAGATGCAGCACAACGGGCTTTCCCAACAAGATAAGATACATACACAGAACCATGAGCAGGGTTGGGAGGGTTACTTTGTAAATGTAATCAGTTACTGATTACTGATTACATGGCTCTGAAAGTAATCCGAATACAGTTACAGTTACGTGCTTTAAAAAAGTAACGTAATCAGATTACTTTTAGATTACTTTTGGATTACTTTCTTTTTCCTGGGTATGTTTTGGTGAACAGGAGACACAAAAAGCAAAAGGAAACTGAACGTGTTTTTACTGTTTTAATGGTTTTCAAGAGCACAACTGAAACATCACATCTGAAACGATGTAACAACATAATACACGTTTTGGGGATGCAGCTTGTGATGTGAGGAGTGAGGGACACGGCTTAGAACGGGCGTGTCGCCTTCTGTCCTGCCAGTGTTGGCAGGACATGAATTAAAATGTCGAACTCGGACTTCATTTTAAGGACATTTCGGCCAGGGGTGTAGAGCTATATTTGTTTAAGCACCGGATCGGCAAAACAGGAGAGTGTGCACCAGTCTGCCTTGATCTATGAATTCATGTGTGTGACTCTCACAGTATCTGCTGCCCACAGCTGTTTTATAGAAGGAACACCTCCTTCACTTCATGAACTCTCTGCAGCGCCAGGAGGCAGCGGGAGGGTTAACTCCGCCTCTGAGAAGACGAGCGTGCTGCGCAGTGCCTTTCACGCACCGCCTTCACTGTGTACCTTCAGAAATAATCATTAGTAAGGCTAAAGAGCGACCGCAGGCTGATGTGTTTTAACCACACACACCTATACACACACACGCGATTTAAACGCAGACTTTTGTTCCTCCATGTTTCGTTGTTATTGTTTCACTGAGCGAGCGGACCCGCGATTTTTTTTCAAACGCTTTTTTGGTCCATCTGCGGCGGCTCTGATGATTCGAATCGGCTGTACCTACTAGTAATGAATATTACATGTTGAGAGGAAATCTTTCCACCAATAATTCCAATAAGTAATCCAAAATGTATTCACTTCAGGTTTACGAAAGTAACTGTAATCAGATTACTCGTTTTTCAAATGTAACGCGAGCTGAATACAGTTACTTGAATTTTGTATTCTGATTACGTAACGCCGTTACATGTATTCCGTTACAACCCAACCCTGACCATGAGTACACACTAAAGAGGGAGGAACGTCATCAAATCAAGTTATTAAAAACAACAGAAAGAGTTAGTTCACAGACCCATTAAAATACAACGTGCACGTGAGACCACGGACAGTACTCCAGATTAAAAAGATGGGTCTTTAACTTGTAAGAACTCCAAAGGAGTCTGCTGTTCTCAGATCGAATGGGAGGCTGCTCCACGGTTTGGGGCCAGCACACGTGCTTTCTACGACATAAACACATGGAGACTAATGCTGACCAACTCCATGTTTCACTCTCCAGCGCCTGAACACCTCACTCCTCCCCCCAGCCAGGGAGCACATGCTTTCTGTTGTTGCTGAAAACCAGTGCCGAAGTGGGAATGACCTTAAAACAGTAAAGTTGCGTGACCAAAGAAAGTCATATGTCTGCGTGGCTTCCAGTAAGATAACGCTCCATCGAGCAGAGAGCAGAGTGCAGAGCGCATGTGGGCTGCCATGAGCTACACTGCCCTGGAGCCAGGCACATTGTGTGGAAACACCGGCAGATCTGTGCTGCTCAGGTTCTGCACATTCAGCATAGAAGCACATGTGATTTTACACCAGCTTCCTCCTCGTCCCTCACTTCTCTATTTCCCTGCAATGCCTGGATTATTATGACTGAGAAGAACTCCAGTCAGTGCTCTGCTGTAAAGGGCCACTACCGTCTGAGCACACCTGCAGTGATCCGGCCCAGCAGCAGCGGGGGGTGGGGTGTTATGGCCCAGAAAGACTCGGCTCCTTCATGGCCTGCAGCTCAGCCTCACAGCTGCGTGAATAACAGACATGTATTCGCATAGCGAGTAATTCCCACCCTTCAAAACACACATATAACAATGTGTTCCAGCTGCAGACGTACCACTCTCTCCCACTCGGGGGTGTAAATGATCTGGAGCACTCTCTCTCCCTGCCAGTGTACAGGAGGGAGGGGGGGGGGGCAGACTGACAGTTGGCTTGTCGCTGCGACACTCCGCTGCTCCTGCAGAGCAGTGAATGCAGGCGTCTCCTGTGAGCCCCCCCCCCCCCCCCCCCCCCTGGTCCTCTCCTCTTCTGTCTTTGACACCACCGATTAGAAGGGAAACCTGCGTGGAGAGAATGCATCTCTAACAGAAGCAACATGAGGAGGAGCACCTGAGGGGGGGGCACCTGAGGGGGGGAACCTGAGGGGGGAACCTGGAGGGGGGGGAACCTGAGGGGGGGGCATCTGAGGGGGGGAACCTGAGGGGGGGAACCTGAGGGGGGGAACCTGAGGGGGGGGCACCTGAGGAGGAGCACCTGAGGGGGGGCACCTGAGGAGGAGCACCTGAGGAGGACCTGAGGAGGAGCACCTGAGGAGGACCTGAGGAGGAGCACCTGAGGGGGGAACCTGAGGAGGAGCACCTGAGGGGGGAACCTGAGGGGGGGGGCACCTGAGGAGGAGCACCTGAGGAGGAGCACCTGAGGAGGACCTGAGGAGGAGCACCTGAGGGGGGAACCTGAGGAGGAGCACCTGAGGAGGAGGACCTGAGGAGGAGGACCTGAGGAGGAGGACCTGAGGAGGAGCACCTGAGGAGGACCTGAGGAGGAGAACCTGAGGAGGAGGACCTGAGGAGGAGCACCTGAGGAGGAGCACCTGAGGGGGGGGACCTGAGGAGGAGGACCTGAGGAGGAGCACCTGAGGAGGAGCACCTGAGGAGGACCTGAGGAGCATCTGAGGAGGAGCAGGAGGTCTGATCCCCCTGTGACTGCATCACTACAGAGCCGTGCTGAGTGATGCAGCACACAATGTGCAACGCTGGTGAAAAGGAAGCACTCTTTTTTTTAAATCTAAAACGAAAGTTAATTAGTTAGTTAGTTTAGTTCATTAGTTAGTTTAGTTTATTAGTTAGTTAGTTGAGTTCATTAGTTAGTTCATTAGTTAGTTAGTTTAGTTCATTAGTTAGTTTAGTTTATTAGTTAGTTAGTTGAGTTCATTAGTTAGTTAGTTTAGTTCATTAGTTAGTTTAGTTTATTAGTTAGTTAGTTGAGTTCATTAGTTAGTTCATTAGTTAGTTAGTTTAGTTCATTAGTTAGTTAGTTAGTTTAGTTCATTAGTTAGTTTAGTTCATTAGTTAGTTAGTTTAGTTCATCAGTTAGTTTAGTTTATTAGTTAGTTAGTTAGTTAGTTAAGTTCATTAGTTAGTTCATTAGTTAGTTGAGTTCATTAGTTAGTTCATTAGTTAGTTAGTTTAGTTAATTATTTAGTTAGTTCATTAGTTAGTTAGTTTAGTTCATTAGTTTAGTTCATTAGTTTAGTTAATTAGTTAGTTAGTTTAGTTAATTAGTTAGTTTAGTTAATTATTTAGTTAGTTCATTAGTTAGTTAGTTTAGTTCATTAGTTAGTTAGTTTAGTTAATTAGTTAGTTTAGTTAATTATTTAGTTAGTTCATTAGTTAGTTAGTTTAGTTAATTAGTTAGTTAGTTTAGTTCATTAGTTAGTTAGTTTAGTTAATTAGTTAGTTAGTTAGTTTAGTTAATTAGTTAGTTAGTTTAGTTAATTAGTTAGTTAGTTTAGTTAATTAGTTAGTTTAGTTAATTATTTAGTTAGTTAGTTTAGTTCATTAGTTAGTTAGTTTAGTTCATTAGTTAGTTAGTTAGTAATTAGTTAGTTAGTTTAGTTCATTAGTTAGTTAGTTTAGTTAATTAGTTAGTTAGTTTAGTTAATTATTTAGTTAGTTCATTAGTTAGTTAGTTTAGTTCATTAGTTAGTTAGTTTAGTTCATCAGTTAGTTAGTTTAGTTCATTAGTTAGTTAGTTAGTTTAGTTCATTAGTTAGTTAGTTTCCACCACTGGAAATGTTGATAATTCAAAAAATGGTTCTGTTTTCTTCTCTGGCTTTAAAAACAAAGAACTATATGACTTGTGTACATGTATTGTTGCCACATTGTTGTGCACTGATGATTTGTTGCCAGCGTTTTCTGCCACGCCACGTTAACGAGCTGTTTTACTGAACATGAGGAATGTCCTGCAGCCCCTTTTATATTGCTTTGTCTACTTTATTGTAAATATTGAAAAGGATGAAAAGAGAGTCAGCAAAGCCTCACATATACAACACTATGATATGTTTTATATCTTTACCTTTCAAATGTTTGGAGATTTACTGTTAATCAACCTTTTCTTTAATTTAACATACTGTTAGTTATTAATATGAAAGAGCATCATGTTTTACAAGATCTTTTATGTGTTGTATGTAGAAATCTTAATTTATAGAGCAACTCTTTTTCTTCAGTCCTGCGGTATGGGTTTGAATCCTAGACGCGGAGCTTTGACTCACTCCGTTACACTCTCGGTCCCCTGGGAACAAAGTTCTTCCGCACTGTCTGCTAGTCACTGAGTTATTTACATCGCGCTCTCTGAATTACAAGCTGTTTTATTCCAAATGCTACATTTACAGCAGAGAGCCTTGTTGAATGAGACCTTTCTGGGAACTTTATTGTCCTGTTTTTGTGGTCTGGCATGCGTTCTGTTCAGGGTTCACATGGGTCACCGTTAAGCCTGGCTTCCTCTGACTTCATGAGTAATGAAATGGTGGGGTAAAAAATGATTCACAACCAAGATTTAGTGTACCACCTTCAGTGCTGAGAGTGAAACAGGGAGAACTAAAAAAACCTTAACCGACTGAACTGATTTATCACAGCATGTACCAATCATACACACATTCACCACTCCGGACACTAACAGAAATAAATGTTTACAAATGACTTTATTTAATTATTGAACAACATATTGATAGTCACTGTATTGGCACTAAGTGTGGCCCTTTGACGTAGCTCTATTATTGGAGCAGGAGCCTGAGTCCCTCAGCACCAGGACATTGGTTACATGTTATCTGTACACTGGCGCCGCAAATAGAGGATTTCACAGGAGAGCTGGGGGGATGACAGAGCCGGAGCGCTATGTGGCCTCTCGCCTATAGCTCAAAGCACAATAGCAACTGTGGGATTGATAATTTATCTTCTCTCTCCACCTCCTGGCTCCTCAGAGGCGCTCAGTTGTTCCCAGTGATACCAGAAACTGATGCATTATGGGTCAGGATTGATGTTGCCCCCTCTTCTCTCAGTAAGGAAGACGAGCCAGCCTCCAAGTGTTTGATGTACAGACAGAACTGTTGTAATCATACAGTCAAATGTAACAGTAAACAATGAAACAATGAATGGTGGATGAAAGGAAGCTGCTCCACACAGACACTGAGTTAAACAGCAACACGTTGATGTAATCCTCCTACATCCTCAGCCATTTTACACCTACAGTAACTGTTGGCGCCCCACACATGGGAACAGGATGTAACTGCAGACCTGTACTTGAACTGGCTCTTTGTTCATACCTTCTGCAAGATTTATGGTCTGGAAATGGTTGATTAAAGACTTAAAGATTTGAAGATGAGTTCGAGGTAAGATGACTGAACTTGTTAATGCTCCTTTCTCAGGCAAAATCTCTATCTAGTGATTCATAATCACAATTGTTGTATTTCCTGTTCCTATGACCTGTTTGCATTGAGATCCAGCAGGGGCGGGATCAGCCTGATCCCACGTGCTAGTCCACACTGTGCCACTAGAAAGTGCTCTACAGCAGCTTATCATTCATCTTACACCCCTCTTTGTGCGCTCCATTCTTCCATCTGTCTCTCCTTCCACCATCACACCAGACTCCAGACAAACTTCTGCTTTTAATTTTGAATAGGAGCCAGAGAGAATGTGATTCAAAAGTGTGAAGAAGAAGAAGAAGAAGAAGAAGAAGAAGAAGAAGAAGAAGAAGAAGAAGAAGAAGAAGAAGAAGAAGAAGAAGAAGAAGAAGAAGAAAAGAAGAAGAAGAGAAGAAGTAGAAGAAGAAGAGTGCAGTCTACCTCCAGCACGCCGTCCCCAGAGTCTCTTTCTCCGTGTGGTCGACGAACACACAGGAAGAGAGGTAATGCGTCCGCTGGGAGCCCCTACTCTCAGAACAAGCTTCTTCTTCCCCTTGTATTCACATGATCTGTGTTCAACAGAAGGTTTCTGTCTGTATTCTGAGTTATATTTTAAGCAGGTACAAGTCAGCAGAATAGGGATATTTCACTGAGAGCTATATCTATATATATATAGAGCACTGCGCCTTGAATAGCAGTACTACTGAAGCCACTGAGCAGCAGCTGAAGGTTCGGCTGCTGCACCACACAAAGCATGGCAGGCATAGTGAAGCATGCATAAGAAGCCATTCTATTATGGATCAGAGATCATTTTGGTTATCAATAAACAAGTAAATACAAATAATAATTACATCAGAATCAATTCTCATTGAACTGATGTTCCAAACTTTCAGACACATTTTATTCTGGTTGTCAGATACAGCCAGAAGCCTACAGCCAGAAGTCTACAGCCAGAAGCCTACACCCTACAGCCAGAAGCCTACAGCCAGAAGCCTACAGCCAGAAGCCTACAGCCAGAAGCCTACAGCCTGAAGCCTACAGCCTGAAGCCTACAGCCAGAAGCCTACAGCCAGAAGCCTACAGCCTGAAGCCTACAGCCTGAAGCCTACAGCCAGAAGCCTACAGCCTGAAGCCTACAGCCAGAAGCCTACAGCCTGAAGCCTACAGCCAGAAGCCTACAGCCAGAAGCCTACAGCCTGAAGCCTACAGCCTGAAGCCTACAGCCAGAAGCCTACAGCCAGAAGCCTACAGCCTGAAGCCTACAGCCTGAAGCCTACAGCCAGAAGCC
The DNA here is from genome assembly GCF_902827115.2 of Pseudochaenichthys georgianus. NCBI lineage: Eukaryota > Metazoa > Chordata > Actinopteri > Perciformes > Channichthyidae > Pseudochaenichthys > Pseudochaenichthys georgianus. Next base: position 3,281,916 of record NC_047523.1, read on the forward strand.
TACAGCCTGAAGCCTACAGCCAGAAGCCTACAGCCTGAAGCCTACAGCCTGAAGCCTACAGCCTGAAGCCTACAGCCAGAAGCCTACAGCCAGAAGCCTACAGCCTGAAGCCTACAGCCTGAAGCCTACAGCCTGAAGCCTACAGCCAGAAGCCTACAGCCTGAAGCCTACAGCCTGAAGCCTACAGCCTGAAGCCTACAGCCAGAAGCCTACAGCCTGAAGCCTACAGCCTGAAGCCTACAGCCTGAAGCCTAGAGCCTGAAGCCTACAGCCAGAAGCCTACAGCAAGAAGCCTACAGCCAGAAGCCTACAGCCAGAAGCCTACAGCCAGAAGCCTACAGCCTGAAGCCTACAGCCTGAAGCCTACAGCAAGAAGCCTACAGCCAGAAGCCTACAGCCAGAAGCCTACAGCCTGAAGCCTACAGCCTGAAGCCTACAGCCTGAAGCCTACAGCCTGAAGCCTACAGCCAGAAGCTTACAGCCAGAAGCCTACAGCCAGAAGCCTACAGCCAGAAGCCTACAGCCAGAAGCGAGATAA
>NC_047523.1:3287453-3318119 GCF_902827115.2 Pseudochaenichthys georgianus
ACATATTTGGGGGAATACGCTCTATAAAAAATAAAAAACTTTACTGGTTCCCCTAAGCTCTTCCTACTACTGCTACCTGGATTGTTTGCTAATTAGCATAATGGGAAAAACAGTTAAATCAATCAAGCTTTTGCATCTATCAACATTGAATTTGGTTCACAGCACCGGCGGAGGGTCATACACATTACCATTAGAAATTAGCACGGTCAGTCAAATCTTAGTGCCCACGTCACAACCCATGACCTTTAAGATAATGTACAAAAGAAATCGTACATTAATGCTAAAATAGCTCGGTAGTACACCCTATTTTGTGGTAGTCGCATATAGTTTATGCGACTACCACAAAAATCCGGCCTGGCCCGCGTCAGATTTAATATGGCCCTCAGTTTCGGTCTTATAATGTATTATTTATGGCCGGCTAGCTCTGTCAAACAGAATAAATCTTTCAAATGTAATGCATCCTTTCACCACATGGCGGCAAATACGTCTTACCTTTGCTTTTTTCTGATCAAAGGTTGTGTTTAATGGCATTAAAACGCATATAAACGCTGCTGAAGTTTAATACAATGTCTCTGTGTCACTTTGAAATGATTACTGATAATCCATCATAACATTTATGTCAATAAACCTAGTTTTCATATAGAGTGCAACAGAGCTTTCGGTTTGGGCAAACTGCGTGCGCATCACTCTCACTCCTCATTTGTTCTGGGCATGTCATTTTCGAGCCTGAGACCTGAAAAACAGGCTTGGGGTTTAACAGGTTAAGATTTTTATTGTCAGAGTTGAGTAAGTCGGTACTGCGCAAAGGTGTATACAGCGTAAGTAACCAAAGTTGATAATCATATTTTTTGAAAACAAACCAAAATAAACTTATCTTCAAAATAAATAAAACAGCCAATTTTAACAACGGCAGAAAGTCAGTCAGTGTGTGAGTCCAGTCCGTTTGAAAATCCAGTCCGGGTTTGCAGGGTGATTGGGAGATGACCAGCTTCCTTCCAGATTTGCCGGCAGTGATCAGGAAGTAGTGGAGCGTCAGAAGGATCGGGAGATGATGGTTTGTGGCGGATCAGTTAAACGGCAATATGGACTGTTGTAAGACCTCACTGGTGGTTTCTATATGAGCGCGTTGCTCCGATCATCTTGCTTGCTACTCACTCCCCCTCTCCCCGCTCTTTCTGAATATCAGGGAAAAATTGAAAGGAGGCGCCAACCAACTCCGGAGCTTCGGGGACAGAGCCTTCTCTGTGGCAGCCCCGAAGCTCTGGAACTCCCTCCCCCAAGACCTCCGTGAGTCTGAGTCCCTCACCCTGTTCCAGTCCCGCCTCAAAACCCACCTCTTCAACTCTCTATCCATAAGCCCCCCCCCTCTCAATCAACTTCCTCCCGACTGCTTTTCTGTTGTGTTTTGTTTCTTTTTGGTTCTGTCTTTGTTTTTGTTTTGTTTGTCTACCCTCCCTCCCAAATGTAAAGCGTCTTTGGGTTCAGAAAAGCGCTATATAAAATTGATATATTATTATTATTATTAAAAGCTAATAACCGACTGGGTGGGCCGTGAGTAACTACCGGTATTTGACATATCCGGTTGTTGCAGTGTAAGAGGACCCGTGTTGGGTGTAACGCGTTACAAAAGTAACAGCGTTACAGTAATATATTAATTTTTGCTGTAACGAAGTAATGTAACGCATTACTAATGAAATGTGGGTAATATATTACATATATATATATATATATAACAAATTTTAACCAGAATTTTTTTTAAGAATGTACTAACATAGCGAGACATTCCGACACCAGACACATTGTGCGGGTAGATTAGTAAACCTGGTGTTTACTCTTCAGGCTTCGCGTCGGGATCTTCGGGGCAGTTGAATGTTATGCACCCTCTATTCGAAAAAGAGAACGGAGCGAAAAATACAAACAACAAATTGTGTCAGGTGCGCGTGACCCATACTTGCCAACCTTGAGACCTCAGAAATAGGGAGCATTTCAAAACCACCGCGGGGGGGGGGTGTTAGTGGATCGCCGGAGCTGTATTAGATTAACATCTACACATGCTTATTGTAGTTGTAAGTGCACTGTCTTGCAGCCTGCAGCAGCATCCTTGATGGAGCTGGCTGGACCTGTATTTTTCAGGAAAGGAGTGAGCGGAGGGTAGAGTTGTCGATTCTGGTTCTGTTTTCTGTGACTATCGGCTCACCCTCTCAGACTTTCAGTTGCGCGTGCTACTAAAGAGACGCGCTACCACGGAAACCAAACAATGGTGTAGCTGTATTAAAGTCTGAGTGCAAACAGTCGTGAGTAAATCTGATTTTGTCAGAAATCGGGAGAAATATGACCCCGGGAGGAAACCGGGAGAGGGCAATGAAATCGGGAGTCTCCCGCGAAGATCGGGAGGGTTGGCAAGTATGGCGTGACCTGCTCCGCTGCGCGTGCATCATCTCCAAAGTGCTTCCACAGCAGTGACACACATCTGAGGATAATCATTTATACGAACATGGTTAAAGCAACCATCACTAAACGCCAGCAACACTGCATCTACTGCAGACCGTAGCAACGGGTCAGATGGGGACGTTACGGTACCCTCCGTTGTGGACACGAGCTGACTCCCGCCTGACTCGCCGCCCTCGCCTCCGGAGCAGCAGTCTTCGTCGCCCAAAACTACGCCGCCCCTCTGCGGCCCGCAGGATACCACGGCAAAACAGAGCCTGCCCAGGTAGATCTAAACAAGTACCCGCCTGCACAGTGGGGTTAGGCGGTCATTTTGCAGCTCGTGGTATACAAATAGACAAGGGCTAGAATATTCATGTAAAATAGTGCCATATTCTGCCATGCCTGTAGAAATGTTGGGTCAAACATAATGCACACAATAGCAGATGCCTTCACCACGAATGGCTACACAAAGATCTCATATCCCAAGCTTATCAACGAGCTGATGTTGCAGCTGAAATGATCTCCAGGTCACAAAGTCACCTCACATGATGATGATGTGATCCAGTTTTCAAGCACAGTAAATATTCTCTTCCCAGAGTACATGATGGGACCAAGGTGATGATTAGTACATGGTTTTAATAATACTTTAGCTTTTCAATGTTTGCCATTTCAAACCATGAGCTGGTTCAAATAATATGTGCCTGATTTACAAAATGTTCTCATTGGTTTTATCAGTAGCTTTGAAGCTGTTGTGCTTTTCTTTGCCACAGTCCACTTTGGAGTATATGAGATATTTCAGGATTGCACTTTTAACTCACTTGAAATGTTCTCACTTGGTTTCAAAACATAACAAAGGCCATCATCTGTTCATTGGGGACCATCAATGCCACTATTGCTCATGTAAACCTGCTACTGCTGCCCCCCTGTAACCTCAGAGGCACCCTGAGTCATTTGGTTCTGGAGCCGGGCCTGCACACGGCCACATACTAAACGCACTACAGAGCCCATTCTGTGTCCTGTTAGTGTTCACTTCCTGTCTGCCTTCTTCTGGTGATTTATCTGACGTCCAGCGCTCCGTCTTTTAACCTCTTTTCCTTTCTCTTTCTGGATCCTCCTTAGCAACCTTCATTAGAGTCCTTGACAGTGGTCTGTACTGCTGGATTAACAACGTGTCACATGTTAAGAAGTTACAATCAGAATGGAGTATTCAACTAAGCCATGTAATACAAGTTGTTAGTAGCCTTAAGGGCCTACACAGTTGTTATGCTATACCACATGGCCCTTCACTGGATGTATAATGAGCTGCACTAAACTACGTTTCAGCATTTAAAATACCTAGCCATTCTTTTGTGGTTATTTTGGTGAAAGTAACTAAAACGTAATGTAACTCATTACATTTCAGAGACAGTAATATTGTAATGTAACTTATTACTTTCAAAAGAGAGCAATAAGTAATATATTACATTTTGGAAGTAACTTGCCCAACACTGAAGAGGACCAATCATCCCGCTCTCTCCATGTGGCATCTCCATAGCTCGTAGCTTGTAGCTCTTAGCTTTTACCTGACGTGTTGTTTCATATTGAGGCTCACAAATCAACAACACAGCCTATACACATGTGACCATTCAAGATATGACGTCACTTATTTCCCCTGCTCCTCAGAGTTAGTGGCAGATGTGTGAAAGGCAGCTAAGTGCTGGCTCTCAGCTCGGTGCTGAGTGACTGACATGTGCTGTGATACCAAAATGAGAGCGTGACAACATGGCTGTGTCCATAGGCCTTAGGAAGGCATGCTTGAGCATGTGGCTGAGGCTGTGACACCTGGAGCCAGATGCAGCCTGAAGAATTCACAAATCGCTGAGTCATCTGTTAGACGAGAGAGGGAGCCTGTAGCATCGCTGACGGCAAGACTCCTGAAGAGCTGGTTACAAAAGTGTATCATTCTTGCCTTGGGAAAAAAGGTGGGAATTCACACCCTCTCATCCTTGAGGCCCTTCTGCATAGTTGCTACAGCTGACTGCACTTTGTCAGTCATGGGGAACCACAATACCCCAATCTGGGGAAACAGAGGTGTGTCCCTTTCTTGGTCATATCCTGTATATTCATTTGAAAACAAACATATTTCTGACAGATTTCCTAGTTGTGTGTCTATTATTTTAATATTTATTGTTTTTACTTAAATCTCTCTAAAACCACCATTTCTTTATCAGACGCATCTTTTTTTTCTGGAAGCAGTTTAACAGCAACCTTATAATCACCTTTAAAAAAAAGAAATCATAATACAGGTTTGCACTGCTCCAACATCCAGTAAACACTTTAACTGGAGATCCAGCTTTCCCTGATTTTATAGCCAAGCAAAACTCATTTTCTTAAAACTACATTTTTATTAAATAAATTAATATTATTTATTGTAATTATTGACCTTAGCTATATCTTAATAAAACCCACAACAGAAGTATTTGGTAATTTTACTCATCTTTATAGTTCATTTTTCCTCTACAACAACATTTCAGATCTATTTTTCTTTCAGTTTAAGAGACTATGTTCAATATGACTGAACAAAGTGCAGATTATATTAAACACAGGCTGAAATCAAAGCGCAGACAATACACTACGATATGGGATCTTCTGTTGACCCTCAGCCCCCCCACACACACACACACACACACACACACACACACACACACACACACACACACACACACACACACACACACACACACACACACACACACACACACACACACACGCACACACACACACACACACACACACACACACACACACACACACACACACACACACACACACACACACACACACACACGCACGCACGCACGCACGATCAAGAGAACAGTAATGTAACCTCCTAATGTAATGTATAACTCCTATGAAAATGTTGAAACTGTGCTCAAACTTCACATGTGTGCTAACAGTACAGCCGTGAAGACATCTACGGGACAGTTTTGAGATTTCTCCAAATGTCGTTGCCATGGCAACACAATGCACCATGAAACACGGTTTTCTCATAACTTCAGTGAAAATGCTCCAAACTACGGTGGCTGGGAAGTGCAATGGACAATTACAAAGTGTGAAACACTTTAACAAAGCTTGAGACAAATTTACATTTTATAAAACAAAATTACATTAGCAAAAACACTTTTACCAAGGAAAACAATTTTAACATTAACGAAAACAAATTAACAAGATGCAAAACACTTTTACAAAGCGAAAAACAAATTTACATTTTATAAAACACTTTTACCAAGGACAAAACTATTTAACATTAACAAAAACAAATTAACAAAATGCGAAACACTTTTACAAACCAGAATCAAAGCGGAAAGGGAATGTCCATCATACCGGAAGTGACGTCACGTGTTGGCTCAAATTTAATTTGTTTTGGCGGAAAGACCATAGGTACGAGTGTGTTTACGTTCGGTAAACATGTTTTGTCCGTTTTGTAGAAACAACCTGGGACAAGTGACACCGTTTTGCTCATCTTGTGGACAATCTCTGGAGTGTTTAAAGGACACGGACCAGACAGAAGGACCAGATATCTTGCATCATTGCGGGAAATATTTTAATGAAGGTCACTCGTATGCTGTAATGGTGGACATATTGTCTACCTTTCACGGTGTAAAAATCAGTTTGCGGACTCTTAAAAGCAAACTGAATCAAGCCGGGTTTTACCGCAGAAAGGGTTATTCCTCTCAAATCGCTGTAATTAACGCCATCAGGTTGGAACTTCGTGGACCTGGACAATTGTTTGGATACCGAACAATGTGGCAGGTACTAAAACAAAAGTAGAGAGATGATGTTATGAATTTGCTCCGGGAGCTTAACCCCCGAGGCTGCGAGAGGAGATCTCGCAGAAGGTTTATAAGGAGAACCTACCACTCAATGGGACCGAACTATATGTGGCATGCTGACGGTTATGACAAACTTAAGCCATTCGGTGTGGCCCTTTCAGGATGCATAGATGGATTTTCACGTAAAGTAGTATGGCTTGAATGTGGTCCAACAAACAATAACCCAAGAGTTATCGCTCAATATTTCCTCAAATGTGTGCGAAACCTCGGTGTCATCCCCATGAGGCTGCGGACTGATTGTGGCACGGAGAACGGAATTATGGCTGCAATTCAGTGCACCCTACGTCACCATCACCATGACTACTACTCTGGAGCGTCCAGCCACATGTATGGCACATCCATGACTAATCAGCGTATTGAGTCCTGGTGGTCCATATTAAGAAAGGGAAGGTAAGTGTCTATCATGATTATCTATTACTTGCCAACACTGTCAGACAAACAACATTTGCTTAGCTAAAGTGTATCAGTTTTTATTATAATAGATATAGAATATAGAATATATAGCCTGTAGTCTATGACCCAGATTATACAAGGCCTTTCTTTAGAACTTATTTTTGGTCGAAATAAAGTTAGAAAGTGAACATCTAAGCGTGGGTTTTGGATTGAACAGCGGCCCCTGAGGGGACCTAGGCACTATAGGTTGTGAAGCAAATAAATGATTAAATAGACACTCAATGATTTGTTGTTGATTTTACTGGTAAGTAACCTTTTAATGTAATTTGTAGAATTGTTGTATAGCCTATTGCTTAATAATTCACTTGAAAATATATCAATTTCTATAGGTCTCAGTTCTGGATGGAGCTATTTGCAGACCTCCGAGATGCTGGACACTTCAACGGGAGTCACGAGCATCAGTGCCTTCTGAGATTCTGCTTCGTTGATGTTATTCAGAAGGACTTGGATGAGTGTGTGAGACTGTGGAACAGTCACAGGATTCGCCCTTCCAGAACAGCATCATGTCCAGGAGGAGTGCCCAATGAACTGTACTACTTGCCACACAGGTATTACATTGGTGATGGATTGATACTTCTTTGTCTGTTTTAATCTTAAATGTAAATGAATACTATTGTCTTCTATTTAACATAGATTTGGCTCCAGGGACTGTGGATTTGAGATTGAACAGGCAGAATTGGATGCTGTTCCTGAGACAAGCCTGTCTATAGCTCCATGTGGGGACCAACACATGCAGGAGTACTTGGACTTTGCTATGGAGCGCAATGACCTGCAGAAGCCAGAGAACTGGGAGACTGCATCAGAACTGTACATGAAGCTGAAAGAATATGCTCAGTTTTAAAGTAATCGAAAAGGTATTCAGAAGTACAAAGTACAGTAGCACTGTTTCACCACTCCAAATCAGATGTCAGGGCTCAACAATGCTTGGTTTCATGGTTTGTCAGACTGCATTTATTCTTTTCCCTGTGATGTATCCAAATGATTATGGTATTATCACAATATTTGTTTCAATGTCATTTATACGGCACCAAATCACAGCATAGTCATAAAATAAATATCTTAATCATTATAAAATATAACTGGAATAACAACAAACAACGCTCCAATTAGCAAGCACAAACAATGTTATGTTGTGTGTGTAATTGTGTGCAGAAAGAACATTTCTGTATAAGTCTTATTTCAACCATGTGGACTCACTGGAAACCTGAGAATGAATGACTGATTTACAACAAAGAAGCTATGGGTCGCAATGTGAAATTAGTAGAGCAAAGTTCAGAGTATTTATAAAGATTGTATAGGTATAGAACAATACTTTGATATTGTCCCAAACTAAATGGACAACATGAGCTGTGAGAAAGAAAAAAAACACGCTCGCATCTAACAACAACTATATGAACAACCTTCATAGAGTCTGTACTCAATGGGTCATCCAGTCACATGACTTAAAAACAGCCAAATCCTGGAGAATTTTGCATTCCAAAGTCCATTTGGGATTTAAACACATTGTATGCGTCAAGGAGTGGTAGTTTCAATGTGTTGGAACAAGTGTTTGCCATTGGGAATGGAGAGTCATCAAGGAACTCTATTCCTGGCGATGGTTCAAATCCAGATGGGGGAAGTGAAGTCAGCCCAGTCGCAAACATCAACACATCCTCCAAAGACACAGCAGTCTGGCTTTCTGCAAAGAAAACATGTTCAGATACATTTTGGCAATGTGTTTCCTGAAATAGTTATAAAAACAGCGATTTACAAACCTTCACAATCGAGGAGATAGTCTGCCCAGTAGCCCAAAGTGTGGCTTTCCCTAAGCCTCCTGTTACTCCCTGGTGGACTGAGGTCAGGCTTGAAGAGTCGCTCAAGTTCCAGAGCAGTAAGTCGCTTTTCAGAGTGGCACAGGACCGGGGCCAGCAGAGTAGGGTGTTGCTGTAGTGCGTTTAAAAGCTGAAGGGCTGAAAGACCCTCCTTGAATCTGAAGAGTGAGCAAAAAAAAAATTCATCACAAAGTCACATTTAAATAACCAATTCCTAAAACAAGGGGGGGGGGTGGCATGAGCACTTAAAGATTGGCACAAGACAGGCAGGGAAACGAGAGACGGACATCCCATATCAGTTATACTACACAGGCACACATTTTGACACTGACTAATTTCTAACAGATAAACATAGAATAAACCAAAGAGGGGGACCATGAGGCATTTTAAATAAAAAATTCTTACATACATTTAAAAAAAAATCACATGAATACAAATATGACCTTACCCGTCAATTACAGATGAGTTTCAGCCAATAATGTACCACTGGAGGTAGTCTGACACAATTCCTTTCTTTCCTTCAACAGAAGCCACATGTCTCAGACAACCTGCTGTCTGTAACCTTGTGCTGTGTCTCATGGTCATTTCTCGCAAGGCATCCACTGAGGCAGCATTCTCAATCTGAAGATTATAAAATGGACAAACAATCCAGTCAATAACTGCATGTACTGTATATTCTTGCCACTTTTGTTTTGTTACTACTATCCTTGTGCAATATATACCTGGCTGCTAAATCCTCTACTACAGGATGTGTTTTTTGTAAATTGTGTTTGTGTTTCTTTAATAGTTTTTAATCATTCTTCTTAGGTAACATTAAGCTGTCTTTGGCTCTTTTCTGCTCCAGCAATGTAAATGTTCCCTCTGTGGGACTAAAAAGGGTATTCTGATTCTGATCACAAAACAAAAAATGAAGCCAATTCGGTGTATGTGATATAGGTAAAGTAAAGATGTCTCAAAACACTGCAGGAACTACATAATAATCCACCCTACCACACTGTTGCTGTATGCAATTCTCACCTCTTGTAAAGCTTTCCCTACTTCTTCATCAGTTATTAAATCAACTGTTGCTTTGAATGAAGGCTGGCCTGCAAGATAATGTACAAGATCTTCTGACAGGAAATGTGGCCCTGGACCTCCATGCACAACTGACACCGCAATCATCTTTCCTGCCAAGTAGTATTCATCCTCCCTAACAGCTGTGAATAAATGTATTCATATTGCAAAATTAAAACATTATTTATTATATACTTTAATGTACTGTAATGACACTCAAATTGTTCAAGCAACAAATCATGTCATGTGATATATATGGTTAATGATCATTAACAATTGTATAAGTACACTTCTAACCGTATGCATACCATTTGCATTGTAGACCAAGAAGCGGCGTCCGTCTGGTCCATCAAAAATGGGCCGGTCTTTCAGATTCTTCATCAGTAGAGATAACAACTCTCTCCTGGGACCACCTGAGTCAATTCCTTCTTCGAAAACACCAGCATCATCAGTGCATTTTACCAGCATGTCACAGTTTTCTGAATACGATGTACGCTTGAAACCTCCGACTGCTCCATCCCAAACATTAGCCCTTGAAATGTTGAACCGGCTGACTCTTCCATGATCAAAAGGCTGTGACAGGTTAGCAATAATGGCAGGTAATGTAACGTTCATCTCCTCCCTGTAAAGGACACAAAGTGACCTTGTTAGTGGATATTCCAGAGGGTGCAAAAACAGTTTAAAAAAATTATTTTTGTACCAGAAATATTTTTAATACCACTGTAATAGCTGTTCGTTTACATTTCAGTGTCCAATAAACTCGTCATGTTGACTGCAACCAGCTCCTCGTCCTCTTCTTCAACACATGGTGCATACAGGTCTGTGTATGTACTGTTAGGAAATGATCATTCCCATGTTAAAACATCTTACAAACAAAAATGTCTTTCTCGTGTAAGTGAGTCACTAACATTTGCACTTACCTGTAGCAAGTAGTCTTGTCTGTATTTGTTTTGGGTGGACCCATATCCTCAGTATCAGATATTACTATCTGAAATACAAATACAAATGTCTGTAACAAAACAACACTGAACGTTAGAAACATCAGGCTTCCACAATCTGCCTCAATACCTGTCCAGGCTGAGTTGTGGATGAATGTCCAAGTGCCTTCCTGAAACATGATAAAATTATTAACTTCATTATACAGGGTATAGTTGAGTTTTAAGTAACATTTAGAGGTAGGGGGAACCATAAGATTTATAAATAACAGATTCTTTTTGTTTGAAATTAGATGACATGTATAGTATTTTTGTATCCATGTTCACCAGAGAAAATGCTGTGGCCTATTCTTATCATCCACTTAAAGATAAATTACTCATTTTGTAAAAATAAGTACAAACTTACCCTTCATTTTCAGGTTTGTGTTTGGAGTACTTTTGTTTCGTGGTTCAAATTCAAATACCTGAGAGTAAAAGTGTACAATTATCAACAGCTTCCATTATTATTCCCTTACCACATATGTCTATCAACAGTGAAACGTTGTCAGTGTTTCTGATAGTAATTGTAACTGCCAAGTTGGTTCTTCTAAAATATTGACCAGAATATAGATTTCCTGCTTAAAATCAAATGTATATCAAATAAATAAATGAACATTAAAATAAAATCATTTACGCACCACAGTGTCAGCCTGATTGAATTCAGCTGTGCTCCTAGATGTGATGACAATATCCGAATCAGAGTCTGAGGTATCATCCCCTGTAGTAAAAGTAAAACGTTCAACACATTATTATGTATGCTGCAGTAGAGGATGTTAACATGTAAAAATAGTGAATAATAACATCCACAAACCTCCTCTAAAATGTTTCTCAAGGCAAATGAAAAGGGTGATCCTGGCATATGCCTTTCCTAAGTCCTTTTTATATTCTGCCAATGTGAATGGCTTTTCTGAACCAGGCACATTGACAACCTCTGAGCAGTCTGGATACAAAAGGACGTACGGTCCTTCATCCATGTCCTTGTTAAAGGCTTTCATTTTCTGGACAGCTCGTTCCAGTATAGCAGGTGCTGCTACCTCCGGGTCTGTAAACAACGGGAGTGTTTTCCCTCTCCGAGGCTTTAAATCAACTCCTTGTGGCGACATCAGTCCTATGTTTATCTAGTAAAATAGCAGAGAGATATAAGTAATGACACACACAGAGACACTGAGATTTGTATGAAACGGATAATGCAGCTTACCTGGACTCGTCTCTTTTCTTGTTTAAGTCTTCCTTTCCCACAGTTAAAAGACTGTTTCTCTTTTGACTTTGAGTTTCTGTACTCCATGAAAAGTTTATAGGATGGGCCTGGTTGTTCTGCTGGTATGAATAGTTCCAATACAAATGTAAAAATTAGCAGCTCCAACAATCAGCAATAGCAAGTGTGCATTAAGGTTTACGGAAAGCCTAAAATAAAAACTAGCATATTAGCTCAATGCGATGCTATTCCGTTAAGACATGGATTGGTATTTGACTGATATTAAACTGCGATTGCACTTTTATTTACTGCATGTCTGACATTAGCATCACAAAGCTAGCGCAATACTACACTACTTTGTTTAGCATTTTCCGGCTGTTTCGATGTCCCCTGTGCGCTTGGTACACCCGTCTGGTCCGTGTCCTTTAAACACTCCAGAGATCCTCTACACGAAAGGCAAAACCGTGTCACTTGTACCAGGTTGTTTCCACAAAACGGACAAAACATGTTTACCGAACGTAAACACACTCGTACGGTCTTTCCACCTAAACAAATTTAAATTTGAGACAATCACTAAGACGTCACTTCCGGTATGATGGACATTCCCTTTCCGGTTTGATTCTGGTTTGTAAATGTGTTTCGGGACATGTTAATGTGTTTCGGGAAATGTTAAAGTGTTTCAGGACATTTTAATTTGTTTCAGTTATGGTAAAAGTGTTTTGCATTTTGTTAATTTGTTTTTGTTAATGTTAAATAGTTTTGTCCTTGGTAAAAGTGTTTTTGCTAATGTAATTTTGTTTTATAAAATGTAAATTTGTTTCAAGCTTTGTTAAAGTGTTTCACACTTTGTAATTGTCCATTGCACTTCCCAGCCACTGTACCAAACGGCCCAAAACCTCACAGGTTTGGTAACGATGCAGCCATCAACACATCTAAGAGTATTATGGGGTGTCATCAAAGGCCGTTGCCATGGCGACAAATAATTCACCATCAAGTTGGTTCAAAAGTTTGTAGTTCAAATATTCTGCTGCTTTCCCAAGCCTTTTTACTTTCTTTTCTCATCTTAATACAAATTCATTCACTACTACTTACATCTGATATTTAACTCCTTCAGCCTATTTTCAGCTGCAGAAACCATTAAACTATTATATTTTTCAGCTATTTCAGGACATCAAGGCTATACATGTTGTTGTTTATACCTTTTTTATAAACCTTTTCTTTTAAATATTAAGCTTTTTCTGCATTTTTGTAGCTTAAAGCAGCTACCATTTAGCTAATAACATATTCAGCTTTTTCTGCATTTTCAGCTAAATTCAGCTATAAATGTTCACAGTTTATAGCATTCGCACGCATTTTCTGCAGGAAATGCATTTTCTAGTTCATTTTATATACATTTTATTACATTTTATTTGTATAATTAAATCGATTTTTTGTTTGTTTTATCTGAGTGTTCCAGGGTATTCTCTGAATACCTTGAAGACCCTGACGGTTCGCCACTGGTGTGAGAGCAGTTAGCTGGCTAGTGATTCTCAAAGCTACAATATTTTTTGTGAACTGTGAGTGTGCAAGATACTGCTGCACTGTGGACCGATAAGCCCCAAGCCTGTTTTTCAGGTTTCAGGCTCGAAAATGACATTCCCAGAACAAATGACCATATCTTCCCTTCTAAAAGGGTTACATTAATTATCTTTTTTCTCAAAGTAATGATAAACCTGCGAGTTGGATGTAGAACAGTCAGAATCTATATAGATGTTTTTTTATTTTAAAGAAAATTCAGATTGAACATGGTAAAAAACTGTAAATTATATTGTATAAAAAGATATATTTTGTACATATAGTGAAAACTAACCTTGGATGATGGGTTAGTAGACTAAAAGCTTTAGGAATCCAAAGTACAACATATAATAAGTACCCTGTATCAAGATTGATGCAAAACAAGTGATATTTGACCTATTTAGACAGATTTAGCAAAAAAAACCTCTTCTGGGGCCATTTGGGTGGATTTTCCTTATCTCTGGCCCCCCTTGCTCGATTGACATCTCTTTCTGACCGTTAGAGCCAATAGAATCGAAGGGAAATCGTCCCGCACACAGTCATGTTAAAAAAAAAGGTTGCGTCTTCGGCTTCGCCCATTCAATCTTTCTACAGAGCGTAGGAATATCCCTGCTCTGATATTTGAAAACGGAATTGCAGTTTTATTGCTTATGGATTATCAGAACATTTCAAAGGGGACACAGTCACATTGGATATTAACCTATGGATTAACTACAGCATCGTTTTTATCGTTTTAATGCCATTGAAGACCAGTTTTGACCAGACAAAACCAAGGTAAGCCATGTTAGCGTTTTAGGCTACCTAGCGCCACATGTTTTGATGTACGTTTTTGTTGATAACCTCGCGAGTTTGTATCTTTCAGTGTTGAGGTGGGCACCGTTAGATTCTGTGTCTTTACGATCATAAACGATGTGTTGGATGTGCAGCTAGGATAAGTAATAAGGGAGCTAGGAGTGATTTTCGGTGCAGTAATAGGTTAGCATTTTTCGCTCGGGGCTAATTCAGAGGGTCAGTGTTAGCATTGTGTTTTTTTTGAAAAAAAAATTGAAAAAGATCAGTTAAATTAGTTTTTTTCCGTCATATGGATATAAAATATTCATAGTTTATTAAATATTAAGGTTCCTTAGACATTGTTTCCTGCAAATGACGCGATTTCGGCCCCGGAACCGGGTCCGTGGGGCTTAAGAGGTTGATCACATTTATTGATCTGCATGCCATCAGTACAAGTCCAAGGTCTGTATTATTCAATATCTGTTATCTAAACCTTTAAATTATAAAAGGTTAAGAATACAATAATATGAATGACACAACGTTATCTCTAGCCTACATTTTTTAATTGACAACTCAGCAATGGTCATGAGCCAATAATTACTTTAAACAAAATATTTTTAACATTTTGGGAAATATGCTCATTTGCATTGAGAGTGAAATAAACACATGCACTGATTGGTCTGATCAGCCCCTAGTTTTGCTGCTATAGGCTTAGACCAGGGGTGGGGAACCTCCGGCCTCCGGGCCGTATACGGCCCGCGAGACAATTTGGTACGGCCCTCGAGGTAATTTATAAACACACGCAAAAAAATTAAAAAATTAAAGAAATCTAGACTGCAAAAGAAATTAAACAAGCGAGTACCTGTTTTTCCTGGCCACGGTCAGGGTCCTTGAACACAACACGAGCCTAACGTGTCATCACGTGGTATATGTCTCGACTGACAGTGTGCAGTTCTGATATGACGAAGAGCACCAGAACGCCACTCCAGCCCTTCAGAAATTGCAGTACCAATAAGTCCATACACATGTCGCAGTTTCTGCGTGTCTGTGTCTTTAGTTGAAAGCCCAGTGGCGATCTGCTCATCTGTCATACTGATCAGACAGTCAATAACTGTGTTGTAATCATTAGCATCTGGTTAGCTAGCTATGCTAACGAATATAAGAAGCTTGTTCTACAACCAGTGAGGCAAAGGCACATCTTTATATGATCATTATAGTTATAAAAAAAATAAGAGAATAAAGTAAACAGGTATAAAATACTATATGACAGTTATTAATAAAGAAGAATACAGTTTGAAAGGGGAGTGATTTGTCAAATATCCATAAATTAAAAGAAAATCTGCTTACAGTTGTGTTTGGGTGTTGAGAGATGTGTCCATAGATCTCCTAATGTTGCTCTCAAAGTGCACCAGATTCATGCTTTTAACTTCAACATTTAAAAAAAAATCTTCCCAGGGGGGCACGCCACACCCTGCACGTGCATGCATACGCGAGTCATGGTGAGATATCTGGATTAAGAGGTTGCTTTTTCTTTGCACAGAATGACATGAATGGGCTGTGATTTTAGTTTTTTTAAGCACAGGTCAATAACTTGTACGGCCCTCTGAGGATATTGTAAACATTGAAATGGCCCTTGAGAGGAAAAGGGTTCCCCACCCCTGGCTTAGACTGTCGGGGGACACCTTACTTCTTCTTCTGAGCAGTGGCGAACCGTGTCTATCACAACTGGACCTTCTGTAGACACACACACCCCGCCGTAATAATGTCCGTCTTTTCACTGAATTGTCGTCTTGAAAAGGGTTCTCACAACAATTCCGCAACAACATCATCTTCACCTGTTGCACTTGCCATTTCAACGTTAAAAAAATAAATAAAACGGCATATTAATTGCTTCGTCGCATTCATCGATCCTCTGTCTTGAGCTAGTGAACTACCAGGCCTTCTAGAGTACCCTGGAACCGAGGGAAATTCTGAAAGAATACGCCCATTGGCTACAAATCAATATATGATTGGTTGATCAAACTGTAAATGCAAACGTACACTCAGTGCAACGGCCAGGGCATTCTATCAAGGATATAGAATACCTTGGTTGAAGGATATTCTACCCAGAGAACCAAGAACTAGATCTGATTGGTTGCTTTCTTTTCTAACACAAAACCACTGAAATGCGTAGTGCATGGTCCGAGAAGGACAAACAAATCAACGTAAAACACTGTAATATTACAGATCAACAACACAGACACGATTATCATTTATTCATTTTATATACATTTTAGTTATATAATGAAATCAATTTTCTGTTTGTTTTATTCTCGGAATACCTTGAAGGCCCAGACGGTTCGCCACTGCTCCTGAGTAGTGGATCCTGAGTCATGACTCCTGGATCCTGAGTCCTGGATCCTGGAGCCTGAGTCCTGGATCCTGAGTCCTGGATTCTCAGTCCTGGATCCTGAATCCTAAGTCCTGGATCCTGGATCCTGAGTCCTGGACTTCGAGTCGTGGCTGAACCTGTCACTGTGGTCCTGCCTGACTCTCACCATACTACTTCCCTGATGGCTCCCACAAGATTATTGACATCCTCGTGGATTCATCTTCTTATTACAGACACATGCATTTCCAAACATTTGGACTACCTATGTTGTAAATGTATTATCTTTTCAATTTACACACCATCTATTGCACGTCTTTCCTTCCTGGGAGAGGGCTCTGTTGCTCTCCCAGAGGTCTCTTCTATTTCTCCCCATTAACTGTGGGGTCTCTTGTCCGATGTGAGGGTCCAAGGACAGAGGGGGTCGTATTCGTATTCATATTCTATGCAAATATGAATAAGAATACTCTGAACCAGCGGTGGCTTTTTATTGGACTTCTTTGGAAGTCATGGATTGGCCATAACAAACACTCTGTTGGAACATATATTATAATGGTACCAGAGCACCGTAGGCAGAAGGTTGATGATCGATTTTATTATGGTATCATCGGACCTGAGGCCGTTGGTCAAATCCACCCTCAATGATAGAGGCAGAGCAGCAGAATGATGGGGAATCAACTTCAATCTCCTTGGAGGAGGTTACTGAGGTAGTTAAACAACTGCACAGTGATAAAGCCCCCAGGGGTTGATGCTCAGAAATGCTAAAGTCTCTGTGTATTGAGGGACTGTCATGGATGACACGTCTCATCAACATTACATAGAATTTGTGGGCTGTACCAAAGGACTGTCAGACTGGGCCGGTGGTTTCCCTGTTCAAAAAGGGGGAGCAAAGGGCATCACATTTCTCAGACTCAGAAAGTTGAGTCGAAGGGTTGATATCCGGCTGATAGTTGATTTGTAAACAAAGGTTACGGTTTTGTCCTCTGTGCTGGCAGGATGCTACCAAACCTAGAACCCTCAAGGGATACCTTATCTTAAAAACAGTGCTTCTAGATGAACCTCCTATACATATTTGAAAGATGTACTAAAAACTGCTCCTGCAGCATGCAATGTGTTTACATTTGGGGACATGTGAGTGAGTGTGTGTAATGTTTGTGAATGTGAGCGTGTGTGAGCCTGTGTGCATGTGAGATAGCTTTTCGGCTGAGTAAAAGTAATTCTCCTTGATTCGTTCCCAGTCACACATCCAAATGAGTTTGGATGAGAAACACAGCAGGGGGTCTGATGGCCTCCCGAAATTCAAGGCACTATTTCTCTGCATGATTCCATGCAGAGAAATAGTGCCTTGAATTTGTTGAATGTGCAATGAACTTATGCATTGTAGATGTGAAGTTGATATTGAAAAAAACCCGGAAAATTGGAGTCAAAAGAAACGGGAAGGTCCTGCGGTGATTTAAAAATGTGTCATGCTGCAGTGTCTTCAGTTTGGTGTCTCATCAGATCTGAATAAGTCTGCATCTGGGTTTACAATATTTCCAAAGCAACTTCTATGACAATAGCTTTAGCTTAAACTTGACGGTTACACCATTGTGTTTCTGAGACAGATCTGCGTATTGTGTTCAGAAGAGAAGCAAGACACACTCCATTAACATTAACAAATGCTAAATTAAAGCTGCATACATAAATGTTCATGTTAACAATGGATCCCATGGAAAATTGTAATCCTAATTGTAGCAACCGTGTACAGGTATAGTATGAGATTGATCACACTATCACAATGTAACATCAATCTGTATCTGTCTTTAAAAAGTGCTGATGGCAGCAGTTTTCAAGCAAATATTTCAAAGCTTGAATACATGAAATGCCTGGGGACTTCTCATCAATTCTACTAAATGCATTTAATATTTTTGTAATGTCGTTGTGTTTTTCATATGTTATCTATTATATCTTAAATTAAAATACTATTTGACCATTTAGTAATAAGGATTGGAATGTTTAGTTTTGGGGTCTTTGGTTTGTGTAAAGGTGTTTTTTATAGTTTTTATTTTATTTTATTTGAGGCAACTTTGACAACAACCATGACGAAAACAAAAGTAGGGCATACACAAAAAGAGACGTTCTATCTCACACAGGCTCCGCCCTCTACTGGACTCTATGGGTACTACTCTTCATCAATGATACGCAAGCGTTCACACACTGAATTTGCATAAACGTAGCCGGCCAATCAGGGCGAGCCTACCTGAATGGGCGCGCAGTATATATATCTATATATATTAGGGATGCACGATATTGGGTTTTTGAAACCGATACCGATAACTTCCTGCTTCTCAAGACCGATACCGATAACCGATAATAAAAAAACTTTTAGGCCACTAATTATTTTAACACGATTAACGCATGTGTATTTGTTTGTCCTCGGCCGCCCCGTAGTTTCAGAGCGCATCGAGTTTAAAATACCATCTACAAGCTGATGCTGACAGCCCCGCTCCTGCCGCCCGCTTGTGGCAGACCACACTTCCACGCTCACCGGCAGGCACCGACTGGCCATCGGGAGGACCGGGAGGGTGTGTGTACGTGTGGTCCGAGCGAGCAAGAGAGAGACCTTACGTGCATTGTTGTTGTTAGCATCTGGTGCTAGCTAGCTGCGCTAACGGATATAAGGAGCTGTTTAAATGAAAACAGAGGAGCGACATTTCGCCACAACTGCGCCGAGCACTTGACTTTATGCAGGAAGCAGACAGCGGGACATTGTAGGAGAAGTCAGCACACTCAGCTCGGATAGTGCGCAACATGATTGCAGCATCCAGGCAGCTCCCGTTCGAGCATATGCCTTGAGTTGCACATAGCTCCGACGCGCGCGCACACGCACGAACGCACACACACACACACACACACACACACACACACACACACACACACACACACACACACACACACACACACACACACACACACACACACACACACACACACACACACACACACACACACACACACACACACATACACACACACACACACACACACACACACACACACACACACACACACACACACACACACACACACACACACACACACACACACACACACACACACACACACACACACACACACACACACACACATGCATACATCTAATGACTAGTCTCATTATGTACTGTGCACTGACATACGAGTTGTAAGTCAATAGAAGGAGCGTTACCCGTCTCCATGCACTGTCTGGTTACACATACAACACTTTAAGGAAAAAGGCCTGTATGAGTCCTAATGTAATCTAAAGTTATATTCGCCCCCATTTGCTGCATACATCTACCGCCCAATTTACATTTATGGTAGTATAATAATATAATTTTCTCTGTTTGACATTGAGCGAAGAATACCAAATGAAGAAAACTATAAGAACTGGCTCAATCATAGATCTATGAAACAAAGACTTGTCATCATGAACATAAGCTCCCTCAAAAAAAGACACTTCTGTTTTTAGTTTTCTATGTCACGGTTGCTGTCAAAGGTTGCTATGGAGCATTATGTGTATGTTTGGATGACCTAAACTTCACTAAATGTACAATTTGCACATTTCTTCCCTGGCCTCAGAATCAACAGTGCATGGCAACAGGTTGTCCACATATCATAGAGCAGCCGGTGCAGGTGCCTCAGGTCAGAGAGGTTCTAGGGTCTGGGGGGTGGGGTCACATAATCATTTTAGTGGCCGCTCTCCCTTCAGCTCTTCCCATGCCACCTGTTCTGCCTGTGGGAGGTTTGCAGTGCAGGCTGAGAGGGGTCAGAGGTCACCAGCTCTCCGGACACTTTTCAGGTTGGGGGTGGCGATGTGTGGAATGTCCTCACTGTGTGTGTGCATGCCAGCACCTCACAATACTACAAAGGATGTATGCACCAGTAATTGTGCCGTTTTTGTGTAATAATAATAATTAATCAATAATATCTATTAAAAACAACCCATCCAAGTCATGTTGGCAGGGGTGAATTCAGAAGGGGGGCCCAGCAGAAGCTGCATAATACGTCAAATATATTCAAAAGTAAATAATTTGACTATTGTCAACAGAACCTCTTTTTATACAACAAAGAAGCAAAACAAAATCCATTTATATTTACATGAACAAATGCAAAATTAAAACTTCGCTAATCTGTATTCTATCATTTGTAACAATGAGCCAGCCCCCTGTCCACCAGTATCTGTAAATAGGACAGAATAGAGCCCAACGTACATGATAGAGGCTCTAGACTCCTTTCTTCACACCACCGCTGGAATCCCAACCACTTCGTCCTGTAACAGGCTGTGGTGGATCCTGCTCTCGCTGCCTGGATAGTCTGAATAACGTTGTCAGACAGTCCCTCCCTTCTCAGCCTGTCCCTCTCAGGAGCCAAACCTGGAGAGGTTGGCCCAGAGTGGGTAACGCCCCTATTGCACCTGCTTCCTGAGACAACGCCCCCCAGACCTGAGGAACCGTCCAGGGCTGGCCCACCATCATCTGTATCACCTCTGTGTCACCTCTGCGTACCACGGCGCCGAGCGGCGACCTGGGGCCACCAGGATGACTGACAATTGTTCTTGTCTCACCCTCTCCAGGAGGGGGAGAATGAGACGCAGCGGTGGAAAGGCGTAGAGCCGCTTTCTTGGCCATGGCTCGTGTGCAATCACGTCCACCCCCAGGGGTGGATTGTCCTGCTGAGCCAGGGAAAGCCATAGGGTACAATGGCTGTTGTGCCGGTTGGCGAACAGGTCCACCTCAGCTTTCCCGATCTGGGTCCTGATCTGCTTCACCACCTCCGGGTGAAGCAACTGTGGTGTGGTTGTCGCTCCTCACCAGCACATGTTTGCCCTGTAGTAAAGGTTTGAAGTGCTGTAGGACCAACATTACTGCCCGCAGCTCTAGAAGGTTGATGTGCCGAGTCTCTGTCAGAGGCCAGCCACCACCTATAGCTCTCTCTATGCAGGTCCCCCAGCGGTACCACGAGATGAGCAGCCGCCATGAGACCCAGAGTCTGCATGATGGTCAAAGCTGTCACCGTTGCCCCCTGTCGCAGCCTGCAAACTGCCTGAAGCAGGGATGCCTGTCTGCTCTCTGACAGCGTGGCATGTAATCTGCCTGCATCGAGCAAAATCCACACCTGCTGGTGAGGTATGGGACTGCTCTTCTTCCAATTGACCGCAATCCACTTGGATCAATCAATCAATGTTTATTTATATAGCCCAATGTCACAAATGTTACATTTGTCTCAGTGGTCTTCACAGTGTGTACAGAATATCAGTATGACAATACGACACCCTCTGTCCTTAGACCCTCTGTCCTTAGACCCTCTGTCCTTAGACCCTCTGTCCTTAGACCCTCACATCGTACAAGGAAAAACTTCCAAAGAAAACCCAGTTTAAAGGGAAAAATGGGAGAAACCTCAGGGAGAGCAACAGAGGAGGGATCCCTCTCCCAGGACGGACAGACGTGCAATAGATGCCGTGTGTAAATTGAAAAGATAATACATTTGCAACATAGGTAGTCCAAATGTTTGGAAATGCATGTGTGTATAATAGGAAGATGAATCCATGAGGATATCCATCCAGGACCGATGATCCAGGACCACAGCCACGACTCGCGATCCAGGGCTCGCGATCCAGGACACAGGACCGCAGGATCATCCATGACTCCGGATCCCGGCGTATAGAGACACCAAAAAGAAAGACATTTTGGGAAGCTGGGTTAATCGGAACATGACATGTACATGTACACAGGTACAGACAGAGAGAAGGAAGAAGTAAGATGTCCCCCGACAAACTAAGCCTATATCAGCAAAACTAGGGGCTGAATCTAATCAGCCCTAAATATAAGCTTTATCAAAAAGGAAGGTCTTAAGCGCACTCTTAAAAACGGATAGGGTGTCTGCCGCCCGAACACAAACTGGAAGCTGATTCCACAAATGTGGAGCTTGATAAGAAAAGGCTCTGGCTCCCATTGTACTTTTAGAGACTCTAGGAACAACCAACAACCCTGCATTCTTGGAACGCAATGCCCTAGTAGGCCAGTAGGGTATAATGAGTTATTTAAAGTAAGATGGTGCCTGCCCATTAAGGGCTTTGTAGGCGAGAAGAAGAATTTTAAATTCTATCATGTGTTCTATAGGGAGCCAGTGTAAGGCAGCCAGAACAGGAGTAATGTGGTCCCTTTTCCTAACTCTGGTTAGTACACGAGCCGCAGCATTTTGAATCAGCTGAAGCGACTTGACTGACTTCTTGGTACTCCCTGATAATAAAGAGTTACAATAATCCAGCCTTGAAGTAACAAATGCATGGACTAGTTTCTCTGCATCGTGTTGAGGCAAGATATGCCTGATTTTTGCAATGTTACGTAGATGGAAGTAGGCGGTCCTTGAAATTGATTATATGTGGGCGTTAAAGGATAAATCCTGAACAATTGGGCTGTGTTTGCCCCTTCCCTGGACATGGCCACGACTATGAGGCCGTATTAGAAAACCCTCATGACATGGTCGCGAAGTGGCTGAAGCGCTGTGGCCACACATTAGTTGAACGTGCGTGGGGATAGGGAGTAGCCAAACGGTAGTCTGTTGTACTCGTAGGCTATCCCCTGGAAGGCAAAACGCAAATACTTTCTGTGCTTTGGAGCAATTTCGACATGAAAGTAAGCGTCCTTAAGGTCGATGGTTGTGAACCAATCGCCCGGCTGCCCTAGTTCCAGTAATTGGTTTACATATGGAACTTTTCGCAGGCAATCTGCTGATTCAGGCTGCAAAGATCCAGAATGGGTCTGAATTCTCCTGTCTTCTTGGGAACATAATGCCGTTTTCACACAGACGGTGAAATGCATCAATCGGAGCTATTACACTAGACGAGGTGTGTTTTCTGACAACAACACGCCGGCCATAATGTCCCTGCACCCGCATAGCACTTTGACAGCACTTCCTACGGTTTATCAAACTCACATGCGCCCGCTGGGAGGCACCCACTGGCTGCCTCCTTTACTGGAGTTACAACAGGGGCGGCGAGTGGGGATCTTGCCGATTTCAACGAGACATTATGGGGACATTTAGAATTGTGGAGAGAGATTACTCTTACTCTGGGATAAATGCAATCGTTTTTATTGAATGCATTTTTCACACACACATCACTCTAGTCCTAGGGTTACAATACATAACCCACCGTTATATATTTATATTAATTTGGCCGATACTGTGGCCAAATAATCGCTCTGATCCGGTGAGGTGGGGGCATCTTGCGGAAGAGCAATCAGCGAGATGCCCAACACACCCGTGTGTATTTGCAGCCGCCCTGTCACACGGCAGCGGGGCAGAGGTTCTCTACCCAGCCTGCTGCCTGTCGGAGCAGATGGGCTGCCACCAGGGCCGGCCCTAGACTTTTGGGGACCCTAAGCGAGCTTTGGCTTGGGGGCCCCCCTCACTCTAGCGCGTTCTCACCACACACAACACGGAACCAACTTTTGTCTTATGATGTTAGCATAAGCACACATATTCATGTTTAAAAAACGTACTAAAGTGCATTTTGTATTTCATAACTGTTTTTCATGTATTCTCTCTGGCTGTCCATCTCATAATGTTCACATAGAAACTAGCTGTCAATAGGAATATCATTCAGAAGAATTATAATTTCTTGCAAAAATCTGTCACAAAAAGAGGTTGCACATTTAAATTCAGGTGTTTTTATGGCAACATCAGTGGCCAAACAGCCACATGTACTGCTGCAAATACGTTCAAACATGCTGTCAGCACGTAAAGCAGTGGCAACTATGCCACCATTTCAGCTGACTTTTTCTCAGAAATACTGTTACATAACATTCATATATTTCAGTGCAAGGTTGATGCTTAGCTAAGCTAACTATGAAACACTTTAACTGACAGGACTCAGGATCAACTGTGTACTGTAAGGTAGCTTCTAGCTTCATGTCGAACAGTAAGTCAACATTTCCTAGAGAGCTTTCTTTGAAATCACCAGGTAATGCTAAAAAACATTACATTTAGATTGTATGACAAAGTGTTTATTTAATATATCTGGCTAGCTAAAGCTACTTGCTAACGTTTTAGCTTACCCCCGTGATTCAAAGTAACGTCAACGTAGCTGTAATTTATGCTTTGCTTACATGTTCGCATAACTTGGAAGTTTACTGACATTTACATACCTTGTTCACCTGGCTCAAGTGGTGGCTCTGGGGTTGTTGTGTGAGCCACCACTTGAGAATTGTCGTCTTTTTCAAGAAAATGTTTTCTTATGTCCATCTTCAAAAACTCTGAGTCCGACTGACAGTTTATTTTAAACATTGTCACAGCTCATAGGATAGGTACCTGTCAGCCAATAAGACAGATATTTATTTCCATTCAACTCTCTGGTTGGTCTGGTGTCTTGCCTCTGTTGCATTCACTGAACACGGGAAATTACAATCCTGCCATCCTCTCTTGTGTCATGATGAGGTTCAGGTAAAGCACGGTTAATGTATTATATTATTGACTCAATAATATAATACATGACTTTGAGAGTAGGCAATGTAGGCATATTAACACTTAATTAAACATACTTATCACAGCAACGGTCAACTGAGATTTTGTTGTTGTTGCTAGGGGGCCCCTTAGTGGCTGCGGGGCCCTAAGTGGCCGCTTATGTCGCTTAATGGGTCAGCCCGGCTCTGGCTGCCACGCTCCGCCGCCATGGTCATCACCAGGGGAATTAGCAATTACCAAATCCCATTTCTAGACTACCTCCCACATATTTGTCTATTTGGATAACAATGGTCCATAGTTGGCCTAACTATAATACCATGTTCATGAGAAGTGTCTCAAGTGGATAATGCAGGGGGAGGCCTTCAGCTACACATCACACCTTTAAACAACTTAAAGAAGTCAGGTCAGGGCATTTCTTTGAACAGGGGAAAATATTAAAATGTGTATTGACAATACTCATTTATGTCTTTTTAAGTGTACTGTTGGTGACTTGCTGCTCTGTGGGAGGGGTCAGTATGCACCAGAGGTGGGGACTCGAGTTACATGACTTGACTCGAGTCAGACTTGAGTCGCATATTTTTGGACTTGAGACTTGCTTGACTAACATTGATAAAAGACTTGATTTGACTTGGTATTCATGACTTGAGACTTGACTTAAGCTTGAGACAGATGACTTGAAAGGACTTGACTTTTTAAAATATTTGCGTTTGTTTTTGTATTGAGATATTATGTTTAGTTTTTTCGAAACGTGAATGGGTGATTATAGCGCCATGCGCGCACACCTCTCTCTCTCTGACCCTCGCAGTGAGCAGACGTTCCGGTCTCTCTCTCTCTCGACCCTCGCAGCGAGCAGACGTTCCGGTCTCTCTCTCTCTCTCTCTCTCTCTCTCTCTCTCTCTCTCTCTCTCTCTCTCTCTCTCTCTCGACCCTCGCAGTGAGCAGAGGCTCCGGTCTCTCTCTCTCTCTCTCTGACCCTCGCAGCGAGCAGACTTTCCAGTCTCTCTCTCTCTCTCTGACCCTCGCAGCGAGCAGACGTTCCGGTCTCTCTCTCTCTGACCCTCGCAGTGAGCAAACGCTCCGGTCTCTCTCTCTCTGACCCTCGCAGCGAGCAGACGCTCCGGTCTCTCTCTCTCTGACCCTCGTAGTGAGCAGACGCTCCGGTCTCTCTCTCTCTCTCTCTGACCCTCGCAGTGAGCAGACGCTCCGGTCTCTCTCTCTCTCTCTCTGACCCTCGCAGTGAGCAAACGCTCCGGTCTCTCTCTCTCTGACCCTCGGAGCGAGCAGACGCTCCGGTCTCTCTCTCTCTGACCCTCGCAGTGAGCAAACGCTCCGGTCTCTCTCTCTCTCTGATCCTCGCAGCGAGCAGACGCTCCGGTCTCTCTCTCTCTCTCTCTGACCCTCGCAGTGAGCAAACGCTCCGGTCTCTCTCTCTCTGACCCTCGCAGTGAGCAGACGCTCCGGTCTCTCCCTCTCTGTCCCTCGCAGTGAGCAGACGCTCCGGTCGCTCTCTCTCTGACCCTCGCAGCGAGCAGACGCTCCTGTCTCTCTCTCTCTCTGACCCTCGCAGCGAGCAGACGCTCCTGTCTCTCCCTCTCTGTCCCTCGCAGTGAGCAGACGCTCTGGTCTCTCTCTCTCTCTCCGACCCTCGTAGTGAGCAGACGTTCCGGTCTCTCTCTCTCTCTCTCTCTCTCTCTCTCTCTCTCTCTCTCTCTCTCGACCCTCGCAGTGAGCAGACGCTCCGGTCTCTCTCTCTCTGACCCTCGTAGTGAGCAGACGCTCCGGTCTCTCTCTCTCTCGACCCTCGCAGTGAGCAGACACTCCGGTCTCTCTCTCTCCGACCCTCGCAGTGAGCAGACGCTCCGGTCTCTCTCTCTCCGACCCTCGTAGTGAGCAGACGTTCCGGTCTTTCTCTCTCGACCCTCGCAGTGAGCAGACGCTCTGGTCTCTCTCTCTCTGACCCTCGTAGTGAGCAGACGTTCCGGTCTCTCTCTCTCGACCCTCGCAGTGAGCAGACGCTCCGGTCTCTCTCTCTCTCTCTCGACCCTCGCAGTGAGCAGACGCTCCGGTCTCTCCCTCTCTCGACCCTCGCAGTGAGCAGACGTTCCGGTCTCTCTCTCTCGACCCTCGCAGTGAGCAGACGCTCCGGTCTCTCTCTCTCTCTCTCGACCCTCGCAGTGAGCAGACGCTCCGGTCTCTCCCTCTCTCGACCCTCGCAGTGAGCAGACGCTCCGGTCTCTCTCTCTCTCGACCCTCGCAGTGAGCAGGCGCTCCGGTCTCTCTCTCTCCGACCCTCGTAGTGAGCAGACGTTCCGGTCTCTCTCTCTCCGACCCTCGTAGTGAGCAGACGCTCCGGTCTCTCTCTCTCGACCCTCGCAGTGAGCAGACGCTCCGGTCTCTCTCTCTCTCGACCCTCGCAGTGAGCAGATGCTCCGGTCTCTCTCTCTCTCTGACCCTCGCAGTGAGCAGACGCTCCGGTCTCTCTCTCTCTCTCTGACCCTCGCAGTCAGCAGACGCTCCGGTCTCTCTCTCTCGACCCTCGCAGTGAGCAGACGCTCCGGTCTCTCTCTCTCTGACCCTCGCAGTGAGCAAACGCTCCGGTCTCTCTCTCTCTCTCGACCCTCGCAGTAAGCAGACGCTCCGGTCTCTCTCTCTCGACCCTCGCAGTAAGCAGACGTTCTGGTCTCTCTCTCTCGACCCTCGCAGTGAGCAGACGTTCCGGTCTCTCTCTCTCCGACCCTCGCAGTGAGCAGACGTTCCGGTCTCTCTCTCTCTGACCCTCGCAGTGAGCAGACGCTCCGGTCTCTCTCTCTCGACCCTCGCAGTGAGCAGACGTTCCGGTCTCTCTCTCTCCGACCCTCGCAGTGAGCAGACGTTCCGGTCTCTCTCTCTCTGATCCTCGCAGTGAGCAGACGCTCCTGTCTCTCTCTCTCGACCCTCGCAGTGAGCAGACGTTCCGGTCTCTCTCTCTCCGACCCTCGCAGTGAGCAGACGCTCCGGTCTCTCTCTCTCGACCCTCGCAGTGAGCAGACGTTCCGGTCTCTCTCTCTCTGACCCTCGCAGTGAGCAGACGCTCCGGTCTCTCTCTCTCTCTGACCCTCGCAGTGAGCAGACGTTCCGGTCTCTCTCTCTCTCTGAACCTCGCAGTGAGCAGACGCTCCGGTCTCTCTCTCTCTCTGACCCTCGCAGTGAGCAGACGTTCCGGTCTCTCTCTCTCTCTGAACCTCGCAGTGAGCAGACGCTCCGGTCTCTCTCTCTCTCTGACCCTCGCAGTGAGCAGACGCTCCGGTCTCTCTCTCTCTCTCTGACCCTCGCAGTGAGCAGACGCTCCGGTCTCTCTCTCTCGACCCTCGCAGTGAGCAGACGTTCCGGTCTCTCCCTCTCTGTCCCTCGTAGTGAGCAGACGTTCCGGTCTCTCTCTCTCCGACCCTCGCAGCGAGCAGACGCTCCGGTCTCTCTCTCTCTCTCTCGACCCTCGCAGTGAGCAGACGTTCCGGTCTCTCTCTCTCCGACCCTCGCAGTGAGCAGACGCTCCGGTCTCTCTCTCTCGACCCTCGCAGTGAGCAGACGCTCCGGTCTCTCTCCGACCCTCGCAGTGAGCAGACGCTCCGGTCTCTCTCTCTCTCTCGACCCTCGCAGTGAGCAGACGCTCCGGTCTCTCTCCGACCCTCGTAGTGAGCAGACGTTCCGGTCTCTCTCTCTCGACCCTCGCAGTGAGCAGACGCTCCGGTCTCTCTCTCTCTCTCGACCCTCGCAGTGAGCAGACGCTCCGGTCTCTCTCCAACCCTCGCAGTGAGCAGACGCTCCGGTCTCTCTCTCTCTCTCTCTCTCTCTCTCGACCCTCGCAGTGAGCAGACGTTCCGGTCTCTCTCTCTCCGACCCTCGCAGTGAGCAGACGCTCCGGTCTCTCTCTCTCTGACCCTCGCAGTGAGCAGACGTTCCGGTCTCTCTCTCTCTGACCCTCGCAGTGAGCAAACACTCCGGTCTCTCTCTCTCTCTCCGACCGTCGCAGTGAGCAGACGCTCCGGTCTCTCTCTCGACCCTCGCAGTGAGCAGACGTTCCGGTCTCTCTCTCTCTCCGACCCTCGCAGTGAGCAGACGCTCCGGTCTCTCTGTCTCTCTGACCCTCGCAGTGAGCAGACGTTCCGGTCTCTCTCTCTCTCTGACCCTCGCAGTGAGCAGACGTTCCGGTCTCTCTCTCTCTCTGACCCTCGCAGTGAGCAGACGCTCCGGTCACTCTCTCTCTCTCTGACCCTCGCAGTGAGCAGACGCTCCGGTCTCTCTCTCTCTGACCCTCGCAGTGAGCAGACGCTCCGGTCTCTCTCTCTCTGACCCTCGCAGTGAGCAGACGCTCCGGTCTCTCTCTCTCTGACCCTCGCAGTGAGCAAACGCTCCGGTCTCTCTCTCTCTGACCCTCGCAGTGAGCAGACGTTCCGGTCTCTCTCTCTCTCGACCCTCGCAGTGAGCAGACGTTCCGGTCTCTCTCTCTCTCGACCCTCGCAGTGAGCAGACGTTCCGGTCTCTCTCTCTCTCTGACCCTCGCAGTGAGCAAACGCTCCGGTCTCTCTCTCTCTCTCTCTCTCTCTCTCTCTCTCTCTCTCTCTCTCTCTCTCTCGACCCTCGCAGTGAGCAAACGCTCCGGTCTCTCTCTCTCTCTGACCCTCGCAGTGAGCAGACGCTCCGGTCTCTCTCTCTCTCTCTCGAGCCTCGCAGTGAGCACACGTTCCGGTCTCTCTCTCTCTGACCCTCGCAGTGAGCAGACGCTCCGGTCTCTCTCTCTCTCTGACCCTCGCAGTGAGCAGACGCTCCGGTCTCTCTCTCTCTGACCCTCGCAGTGAGCAGACGCTCCGGTCTCTCTCTCTCTGACCCTCGCAGTGAGCAGACGCTCCGGTCTCTCTCTCTCTGACCCTCACAGTGAGCAGACGCTCCGGTCTCTCTCTCTCTCTGACCCTCGCAGTGAGCAAACGCTCCGGTCTCTCCCTCTCTCGACCCTCGCAGTGAGCAGACGCTCCGGTCTCTCTCTCTCTCGACCCTCGCAGTGAGCAGACGCTCCGGTCTCTCTCTCTCTCTCGACCCTCGCAGTGAGCAGACGCTCCGGTCTCTCTCTCGACCCTCGCAGTGAGCAGACGCTCCGGTCTCTCTCTCTCCGACCCTCGTAGTGAGCAGACGTTCCGGTCTCTCTCTCTCCGACCCTCGTAGTGAGCAGACGCTCCGGTCTCTCTCTCTCGACCCTCGCAGTGAGCAGACGCTCCGGTCTCTCTCTCTCTCTGACCCTCGCAGTGAGCAAACGCTCCGGTCTCTCTCTCTCTGACCCTCGCATCGAGCAGACGCTCCGTTCTCTCTCTCTCTCTCGACCCTTGCAGTGAGCAGACGCTCCGGTCTCTCTCTCTCTCTCTCTGACCCTCGCAGTGAGCAGACGCTCCGGTCTTTCTCTCTCGACCCTCGCAGTGAGCAAACGCTCCGGTCTCTCTCTCTCTGACCCTCGCAGCGAGCAGACGCACCGTTTTCTCTCTCTCTCTCGACCCTCGCAGTGAGCAGACGCTCCGTTCTCTCTCTCTCGATCGACCCTCGCAGTGAGCAGACGCTCCGGTCTTTCTCTCTCGACCCTCGCAGTGAGCAAACGCTCCGGTCTCTCTCTCTCCGACCCTCGCAGTGAGCAGACACTCCGGTCTTTCTCTCTCGACCCTCGCAGCGAGCAGACGCTCCG